>NC_090663.1:82072593-82240590 GCF_013368605.1 Nyctibius grandis
TCACAGTTTGTTCACTGCTTTATTTACCAAAGGGTACGAAGAAGCTCTAGGAACCTGATTACTTATATTCCACACTACTTGAAAATTCTCTCAACTGAAGACATCTCTATTATTTTCAGCCCATTCTCTTATATATTCAGAACATTTGGGGAGGTCTGACTGAACCAACAGGAAGGTGTTTTCAAATCCTTTCAGCAGCTGCTTGGCAAAAGTCTTTTTCAGTTTCAACAAATACCCAAATATGGCTGAACTAAATCCAAATCCTCTAAGCACTGGAATTTAACCTCTATTTTTCTTGCAACTCTCAAACTAATTCCCTATCTCCTTCAGAGTTTGAGGCACTTTAAAAGGAAACAGCAGGAACGGTTGGCTTGCTGATGCTTTTTGGAATGACAGTTGACAATTCTGTACATGAATTTAAAAGGAACTCTGACAATGTTGTAGGCATTTGACTTAGATTAGTTTCTTTGATCCCTTTTAAACTGTATTTTCCAATTCTTTCTTCTTATTATTGAATGTAATGTATAGATGAGAATTATTAGCACATCCTAATTACATGAATTTTAATTCAATGCTCCAGTAAAAGCAACAGTTGTTTCCTTTTATTCACCCTAATATTTATTATTTATTAATTATTATTATTATTTTAAATTATTGATACAGCCTGCCAATTCAACTTGGGGAAAGACTAAGGCTTTCACATACCATGCAGACTGGGCGTGAGGACCAAACAGTTAGAAACAATACCAAAGAGACACTTAACTGTGCACCTTTATTTCCTTCATAAAGTATTCAGAGAAAACACACCTACTTTTCCTATGTGACGCCCTAGGTAACTTAGGTAAATTATTCATGTTACTACTAAATTTTGGGTAATTTAGTACCTAAAAATAAGCATGGGTTACAGGGACATGACAGCATCCAAGACAACAATGACAGGTTATATGGCAAATAATTTCTGTTGGATTCTTATTAAATGTACTCACCATTCAGAGCTATCACATCTGGTTTGAAACAGCATATATAAAAAAGTTTTTTTAATTTTTTCTCTCTTTAATTAAACAAAACAAACAGTGGATTATTTAAATGTTTGAAAGTCCAGCTCTCATTCCCCAGCCCAGGGGCTGTATTAAATACCAAGCTTTGCCTCTCAGCTCATCCTTCCGGACGCAATGAAGGTGCTGCCAGTATACATGAACTGTCTGCTGAAGAGCTGCGTGCTGCTTGGCAGACCAGAAATCCCAACTGACGAGAGAGCTTACCACCGCCAGCTGGTCATGTCCATGGGGGTCGCCGACACGCAGTTGTTCTTCTATCCCCAGCTTCTGCCAATTGTGAGTATGTCATTTGCACATCTTCTCTCCTTTTCAGTATGCTGGGCTTTCATAATTGTGCAGATGCAGAAAAGATTCTGCCTGCAGGTCAAGTGTTACACTACCACGCTGGATTACATTTTTACTGTCATGTAGTTGCTAGTTGAACTACATTGAGGAGGGAGGGTAGAACCTCTAGTTTAATGGAAAATGGGGAAGTAACATTATCCATCATTGACATCAGTGAGATTCTTAGAGGATGCTGTACCTTCAGCAAGGTTTTTGCCCAGGCTAACAAAAGATTCCAGCTTCACTAAAGAGCAACTCCCCACTTATGGCAGGTTTTCCTTTGCACGCAGTATGTTAACTGAAAAAGAAGAGGTTTGATTTCTAATTCCTCTAATCTGGAAAGGAACCAGTAAGATGTACTAAACCTTTCAATAGTTACTTTTCAGTATCTAATTATAGAGCTTAAGTCACCTTCGAGTCACCAAGTCTACAACGCTTGTGTCTTTTTGCCCCACAGCACAGCCTGGATCTGAAGAGTGACGCTGTCCCTGCTGCCATCCGCTGCTCTGAGGAACGTCTCTCGGAAGGAGGGGCCTTCCTTCTGGCCAACGGGCTGGATATGTTCCTATGGCTGGGAGTCAGCGTGCCCCCAGAGCTCATCCAAGGGCTTTTCAACGTGCCGTCCTTTGCACACATCAGCACGGAGGCTGTGAGTAGATGGAGACCAGTCCCTTTGTCAGAATCTATGGTTTAGTAAGACCAGACTGCTAATGAGAGAAACAAATGAGGTGGATTTTCATCATTCAACTAAAAGCAGAAACAGGTGACCAGCAGAAGGTGTTAAGACACCAGAAGTAATACATAGAACTTCAGTAAGCTTTTACGCTCTGAATACTTAAGGGTGAGAAGCTTTCACAACATTTTTAAACTGTCTTAAACTTTCACTGTTGCAGATACTAAACTCCTATTGAATGTGTATTGCTAAAATTGGAACAAAACACTTTGCAAGACTTAAAAGTTTCTCCTGATAGTGAGTTTTCATATAGTGATTATTTTAAACTGAAAAAATGGCTTAGACAGATGAGAGACATCATTTTTGTGCAGGAGATGGCATTTCCCAGTTTAGAATGAAATCCACAGTAACTTTCATCATGAATATCAACCTGCCCTGCTTTCATCCTAACAGACATCGTTGCCTGACCTGGACAATCCATTTTCTAAGAAGCTGAAGTCAATACTGGAGCATATCCAGAGCCAAAAGCCCTACACTATGAAGGTAGGACTTCTCTGTGGCTCAACTCATTCCTCATACCTGTTCAAGAGAACACTGCTGGATTTGACAAAACTTACTGGTAGCTGCAAAAGGTTTTACTATCAGGAATTTTCAGGGAGTTCCAGCATGTGTTGTAGGCACAAGCATCTCAAATGTGCTTAATTCTTAAAAGAAATTTTCAGAGGTAGTCAAGTCTAAAGGTTACCATTTTATTCTGCAAACCTTAATTCACACTAGTGTCTCTCTCCTGTGTTTATAAATACAGCTACTGAAATGTGGAGTTTTATTACTTTGGGGGGTTTTTCCCCCCTTGACAGCATACAGTAATAGATAGGGGAAAACCATACTGCCATTTAGTATGATTGTATCCTAAAACTATGTATCTCTTATCTTTTCAGCTGATGATAGTGAAACAACGGGAGCAGCCAGAGATGCTTTTCCGACAGTTCCTAGTAGAAGACAAGAGTATTTATGGAGGAGCTTCTTACATGGATTTCTTGTGCTGTGTTCACAGAGAGATCTGCCAGCTGCTCAGTTAAGGAAACGCAAGTACAATTTGTCAGTTCCTTTTTGACTTTGCAAGAGGGACGGCCACTGGTGCCTGCAGGCTGGCCCACAGCTCCACCGTGCCCAGGCATTCTGCTGTGCTTTAGTGAACCTTTTCTGTGCTCTTTTTGTACAGTTGCATTTCACACAGCCTCTCACTGAGTATTTAGTTTACTTACTAAGCTGTAGAATAAGAAGTTCTGCACTCAGGTATGAATCTTCTGGGAGTCTTGACTCTCTAAGTTGAACTGCCAGATTTCAAACTGTCAATGCTTAAGAGCATATGGTATGCAATTATTAAAATATAATTTAGAAAACTCTTTTAATTACTCCTTTTGCTAGTCAGAAATTGTATGAGAGCCAGGAAAAATGCTAAAAATCTATACAGAAGAGAGAAAAAATACAAACCACTGCTTTTTCTAAGTGGGGCATACAGTTGAATCAGATTTGCAGTAATCATGTAGTTCAATCTGAGTACTTCCAAGTCCTTCATGTGAAATTAGTCTCTAAAAAATAACCCCCTTCTTCCTGGAAGGGACAAGCATTGCTTTCTACATTGCTCTGGGTAACCTCCACACCCGGGGCTATCTAGGACACACAATCAACTTGAAGAAGTTTAACAACAGTGGACCACAGGAGATCAAACAATCCTTTTGCTCGGTTTGGCAGATAATGCCACACTATTATGGTACAATTCCGTAGTCTTATGGCAGTGATTAATTTAGCCTACTATTTAATTACATTTTCAAAACTGAACATGTTAGGTTTTATTTACTACATTTGCTAACTGGAATATTCCCAATACAACTTGGATCAACATCTGTCCCTCAGAATTTCAGTGGCAAGTCAGCTGTAAGACAGTTGACACATTAACCAAAGGTTATTTGTGGTGCTATATAAAGAAAGCCTCTTGTTTAATACCAGTTTATTACCGGGACCTCCTCTCCCATGACTGATTTATTTAACAGCCACTGCTTTGAAAAATAAGCCTCTGCTAATATCAGTGTTGAAGGTAGAATTTAGAATGCCAGCATCTTTGGAAGAGCAGTTTACCTCAGATACTTCACAGTCTGTTTGTATCTTTAGGACCAAAAAACCCTCCAAAGGAAGGATAAGAGCTGGGCCTCATAAAAAAGGAAAAAAGTGCCTTTAAACACATTAGTGTTGCTACTTAGTGTTAACCATTTTAATATCCAAGATACACAGTCAAGATGCATAGTTTTTGGTTTGACAGCTTATCAAAACATTCATATCCTTGTGCATTGACTGAGAACTCTTAAAATAAGTGGCTGTGATCCACAAGGATCCTCAGACTGAATTCAGCTGCCAAGACAAGCACTTTTTAGCTGAAGATGCTACCCTGTAAAAAGGATTTGTTGCCATTCCAACTCAGTGTACTTTGTAAAATGACACCAGCAACATTATGTGTAAAGAAATATGCAATTATTAAATATAATTATCATGTGTGTGTTTATTCTTTCATATACTAAGCTCTCAAGTTTTTTATGCTATCAGCCTCTGCCAAAAGCTATACAACACCTCTTAAACAGTAGCACCTAAAACTAGTACCCCAGGTCACTACAGCAGATCCATCTTCTACTTGGGCAGTTCAGGCCATGCAAGCAACACTGACCAATGCTTTAGGGCAACCTGTTCCATACCTGCAGTTCTGGAGCAAAGTGTACACATCACTTACCAGGCACTGGGGGCCAGGAGTTCAGGCACAGAGGTGCTATTCAGAATGAAGTTGTAGTAAGACAAAGCTATTTATACTTGCATAGATAATTAGAGCTTTTAATTTTACCTACATTAAGACATCATGATGGCTGAACGAGCACTGAGATACAGACACATGTTGATACAGCAGCTCTTGTACCAATCATAAACGTTATCAGATGTATTACAAGTGCAATTCTTGTCTCCAGGATCAACAGCAGAACTGTAATAATCAACTCAGACTTACAGTAGTTAGGCCCTTTTTTTTCTTTTTGATTGCTGCAGTAATTATACTCAAAATTACTTCATGTTTCACCACAGAACTTACCTACTGCTTGCTTTTTCATCCAGGAGAATGACCCTGTTATGAAAAGCATTAGTAAGCTTTCCTCCATGGTATTAAGTTGACCTTCATCCAGTCTGTGTTCTACCGCAATAAAGTTGCCACCAAGTTTACCAATTATGGGAGGAGAAATTGTTTTTTCTACTACATACAGACACAGTGGGTCATCTTATCCATCACTTTCAGTTACTCAATGTATCCCTAAAACTCCATGTTCAAGAAACAAGACTTACAGCTGCTTTCAGTGTAATGGCCTTGAAGTGTTCTTTTATCCTCTTCTAGAGTGCATTCTGGATATTACTATCTGCTGCCAAGGATTTAAAAAACATCCACATACTCTAAAATTAATCTCTGAACTTCATGCCATTTAACTTCCATTGTCGGATCAAAATTGTTCTGGAGTTTGCAGCCTAAATGCTGCTCCTCAGAAGAAAGCATTCAGCATTAGTGAACCAGATTCTGACCAGCAGGTACCTTTCCTCATAGAGGATGTGTAGAAAGTTCTATCTCCTTGTCCGTTAACCTCAATTAAAAAAGTAGCCTAAGCTTCTAAGTTAAGAGTAGCCTACACCCTGAACTGTCCGTTCTGGACAACATATAATTAAAAGGGGGAAATGGGAATTAACATTTTCTACTAATTAATTGCAGAAAAAAATAAAACTATGTCACTGACACAAAAGTAACCTTACTAACGTAAGTGTCTCCATTTAACTTTTGAGTAAGAACATGATTAGGGCAAAAATCAGGAAAAAGTTTGCTTACTCTAGGATGTAACTTCTCTCAGATGCTGGTCCAAGCAGCCTTTGGCAGACCTCCCTGACAGTCGAATGAGCATAACACTTAAACCACTCCCTTGCCCAAATCCAGCCACCCTTAGGTGTGCAAATGTAACACAGGAAGAAACAAGACGTCAGCAGTCCCTCAGCAAGCCCACTACCAAGGCCCTGAAGTTGACCAGACCCTAAAAATTCCTGTGCTAAGGTTTCATGCACCAAAAGAACAGTTACTGCCTGCTCATTTACAATAGTAGGGAGGAAACCACAGTAAAACTTAGTAATTCCAACACCTCAAGGCGAACAAACCCACAAAATGCTAAGAAAAATATTTCAACATTATCTTTGATAAACAAGTTTAATAATCCACTACTTTACAGGACAGTTTTTAAAAAGTGGCTTCAACAGAGAAATGTTATGAGACTTAAAAGCCAATTTTCCAACACCTAAGAAAGACTTCAAGACTTCACGAGCCACATTTGTTCTGTGGCTGATCCACAGTCTTGTTTCCAATGTGTGTAACATCCACACGCAAAGCAAAACGCTCAGTTCCGTGACTGCACCCTCGTTACCCGGGTGATGAGTTTCAGGAAGTGCTCACTCATATGACATCATTGCCTCACCTTTCCCATAGGGCCCCCAGCGAGGGCTTTCACCTCCTTACATTGCAATTGCTCTGCAATAAACCAGGTTTTCCCTACCAAACACCATGATGATTATGAACAGATGCTGGGGGACAGTCGCTACTCATGAAGCAATCCAGACCGACATAGAAGTTGCCAAGAGGTAACTGGGGTGTGAATGTACCAAATAAAAGCAGTTCAAAGGTGGTCTAGAAGGTGGTCTAGAAGTCTGGTCAAACCTGTAGACACAATACAATTGCATATTGTTTTAATTATGTTTCAGTTACATGTATAAAATCAGTCCTTCAAATTTGAAATGACTGCTGCTTTTGATTCATCACGTGGTGGCACATTTTAGTTCTCCAAGAAGGTTAATAACTTCATGCTGTCATTGTTGAACTAATTCCTTAAACCCTGAATGCTTACATGAGCAAATTTAGCGGCCTATATTTTCTTTTACTGAAATATATTACAGGAAATACCTTAGAGCCTACTTCATTAAATTTCATTGTAAAAAGCTGTATGCCTCAGAAAGAAATAATACTAATCTGTAATACTTGTTTTTAAAGGGAGACCTAAATTCTTTACTTGAAAAATTGCAGTCACTATCTCTCAACTTCATTAAAAACACCAGTAGGTGCTCCCATTCTGCTGGTGCTGAAGTCAGTGAAAAAAGATTTCCCTTCCTCAAGGATCAGTGTAATACCAGGATTAAAATAAAGCTCATTAAGAAAATGTTGATTCCATCGGTATTTCCACCTCAAGTTAAGATAATGTGGAAGGTTGGATGTTTGCTATGAAATTATATGCACAGGAACATTTTCAAACCACTGTGTCCTCCAGATTTTACAGCTGTGAGATCCTGCAGCAGCTCCCAGTGGTTACACAACTTGGAGGGTGTTTTTAGGATAACCAAACCCCCACAATGCCTCTCGTAGTCTGGGTAAAACAAAAATCCCCTGCATTTCCGAGACTTAGATGAGTATATTTTTATTTTGAGTATACAAAGCTGGAACTGCATAAAGATAGAGCCTGGATCCAAACCGGACTCCATGGAGTCGCACAGGTGTTCATGAAATGCTGTGTCGTTTGAAGGGGTTCTGTGGGTTCGTAATGAACATAATTGCTTTCAGCGTTGGTGGTTAGGTTTGATTCTTTTGCTATAGTTGGTTTAGTAAAATTCTGTCACTGATGATGCTGGGTGATCTGCCCCAGTGACAATGTATTGATTTGCTGAAAAGTCCATTTTAGGAAATGTTCTTACACTGTGTTTTTACATGTGTTTGCTTATAACAGATATGTAAAAATGTTTCGCTTTCCCCTCTGTCAGTCTAGTCCAGTATTATACAGTATTGCTAATGGATATAGAATTCTTCCTGAAAATACTTAACTTCAGAGTGTGTAGGGAATTTAGGTTTTGTTATTTTGTTATTATGAAAAAAAATACAGATTTTCTTTCAAAAAAGGAAAAAACAAACTTTTAAGCAAGTCTTTCTGAGCTGCATCGGGAGAGTTTCCATTTTAGCAGTTGTAGACACAGGCATTTGGTCTCTCTGCTCTGCAAAGCAAGTCAGCAGCTGGGTATATTTTAATCAATAAAAAGGCTGCAGAGAACTGTCTGTTTGTAATACGATCATATGTATATATATATGTATATGACCGTAAAATTATTCTTATTCTTTGGAAAGGATGGGAGTAGAGGGACAGGTTATTTGCTCATGGTATTACCATAAGTGAATTTCCACTTAGTTGGCAAACATTATTATTGTGGAAATTATTGCAATTATTTTATTTGCTTGGTGCGTAGTTTGCTGGGTGGGAGTGCTTGCTTGGACTTCAAAGCAGCCCCGCTGTTTTTGCTTTGCATGTGTACTTTGTGAAGTTTAATTTGATCTCATTATTTATGTAACTTTTGAAAATAAGCTTTATATTTTGCTGCTTAAAGAAAATGAAGAGTGTAATAAAAAGCTGGGGGTGAAGAGCAGTGGCTACCTCTGTTGAAGGAAGAGCTATTGAAACTGGATATTGGGCAAACCCTCTTAGCAATAAGGGCGGGTGGATCAATTTTTAAAGGGCTGGCAATGAACACTCCGTCTCTCTAAGCCTTGAAAGCTGGGTCTGCATACCTTAGCTGAATAGAGATCCTACTTTAGCCTAAAAGTTTTTAGATTTGACGGAAGAATTACGGCATGACATTTTCTGGCCTCTGTTATATGGAAGGTCAAATCTGTCGATCACGCTGATCCCTTTGGGTCTCAAAATCTTTAAATCTATTGCAAAGAAGCTAGCTGCCAATTAACTCTTGTGCTTGGGGTACAGATCTTCAGTTGAGAGCTTCACATGCCTGTGCTGATTTACCTTCAATTCCTGGCAGAAGTTGAGAGCAACGTTTAGTTGCTTCCTAACGGCACGGGACTGGTTTTCATTTCATTCTTATTTTTTCATTACAACTTCTGGGTTCGTAGTTTTCGTCTTAATTATTTGCTGTAAGACTTTATTTTAGTTCTGTATCCTTTCAGCTTACAGGATAGTGAACAAGGCATGTGGACATTCATGCTCAACTCATCCCTAGGCATTAGGATTAAAACTAAATGAAGTTATTTTGTTTATTTGCCTTTTTAATCTGCATTGGGTACTACTATTAATACTAAGGGGTTTTTTTATTAGTGGTTTTTTGTTTGTTTGTTTCCTAGTGCCTTTAATATATCATGCTTTTTATATTGTTGAACCCCATTGCCCGTTAGCAGTCGTGCAGCTTCCTGATGAATTGGGATGAGCTTGCTGATTCAGCCGGCAGAAGGAAGAGAGGATTCATGTTTGGCGGTAGCATGGAGTTATGTTGGCTTAAGATGGGAATGACCTAACATTTGTCATCTATTGTTTATTCTCTTGTCCTCTGCTGAACGAGGAGATCTTCTTGCGGATGGCTCGATTGGAGGTTTTAATGTTTGTGTCACCGTGTATTTATGGAGTTGTTTTGCTCTTTGTAAGGCAGGTAGTGAGGTTTATGCAATGATCCTTGGAGATGTTGTGTCTTCAGCTAGGAGTTTTTCACAGGAGAGGAAAGAGGTGACAGAGTTTACTGCCAGCTTCATCCTGGAGCCCTTGGCACAAGCCATGGCCCCAGACTGTGGAGCAATTGCCTGACAAGGATCAAGAGCACAAACATCTGCTCTGAAACTGCGTGGGAAGTCGATGTGGGGAAAGGAGAAAACCTCCCAAGTGGTCAAAAATAGAAAAACTACAACTTATGCAGCATATGTAAGTGCGTGGGTAATGTTCACTCTTGGGAGCAACAGAGACTATATTCATGGTCACGAGACCAAATTCAGGTCTTCTGACTAACATTGTGATGCTGTTTTACTGGTCATATGTAATAATACCTACCAAGTCATTACAGGCCAGTGAATTACACATACAAACATCCTTCCAAACATCCCAGTGTTATAATTAAGGATGAAGACTTTTTTTTTGTGTGTGTAGAAGTTTTGTGAGAATCAGGTCAGTCCGCAACGCCAAACCAGCAAAGGATTACTTCAGATGATAAGGTAAGAGTGAAACTTCTCTGAAGAAGCAGCAGGAATCTTCTTGGCTGAAAGTACAAAACAAGGTAAATACCACGTTCCCTTTTGGGTCAGCTGCCTGTGCACACTTCTGCCAGGACTGGTTCTAATGTTTATCCGTACTGCACAATTTAGGATCATACAGCTTTTCTTTTTCCTTTTTTTTTTTTTAACCTTGCTGTTCAAAATAAGCTGTAGCAAAATGGGGTAGCGTTTTGATTGCTGTAATCATACCCACCACACTTAAGCATTCTGAAGTGCTCTTCATCTCCTAATTTTCGGCTATCAGTAGCATTTATGACCCACTTTGCTCACTCTTGAAATCACAGCTTCTGAAGCAGAGAGCCCTCAGAGGTTGTCAGCAGCCTTTTTAAACTGTGAACTCCTGTTATTCAGCATCTCAATAATTTTTTTTTTTCTCTCCCTTTGGGGGAGAAGAAGAGAGGAAGCTGTTTTGGATCATGACTGCTTCTTGTTCTTTCCAGGTTATTCTTATTAAAAGAGATGCTAAAATTTTAAGGATAACATTAAAAAAAAATAGAAAATTATTCAGCTGATTCCTTCTTTAGTTTAATGGGCACTAACTATTAATTGCTTTTGAAAAACCTAACCTAAACTATTCAATGGGTTTTTTTCCTCTCCTCCTTTGTCAAGTGTCTTATCAACAAATTTAATTAAACTGACCACAAAAGAACCCAGAAATAGGAATACAAAAGGCATTGGATTTTTTTGACAGATATGAATGTGTTAATTAGCCTTCAAATCAACCACGTTAAAAAATTGAGTCTTTAGTACACATATCTATTGCTTTTTATTAAAACTAAAGAATTAGAAAAATGCAAGATGTCAAAGAATAGATAATAAAGCTTTCAGCATATTGAAACAATATTGGTAAATCTTACTGATGTGCTGTTTATAAATAAAGAAATACAGTGCTGAAATTATAATGAGAACCTGCATTGTGGAATCTGCCTCTAGTTGTGGGAACAAGGCAATTTATACTATTTTCTAGAACTATTTAAATTGTTCCTTTTGTGTCGTATGGTTTTGCACTAGCATTTTTTTTTAAGTTCTGTTTTTGTCGGTCTGCATTCTCCTTGTTTTCTTATTTGAGGGCTGAGGATCATCTGGGTGAAAACCATTAACTTTCACATGGTTTTCAATCAAGACCTTTGTAAAATGGCCAATTTCACAATGGCTTTAATGGAAAATATAGATTGCTTCATATTTGATTTAGACATCACCCCGTGCTTATTTTCTTTTTCTCCCCTCAGGTTATAAAGCTTTGCATGATTTTTCTCAGTCTGTCTTAGTCCAAGCATGGAAGTTGGACAATTGGGCTGCCTCTGATTATTTTTAAACTGCACTGAAAATCATTAATGTTATTTCTAACGATGTACTTGCAGTTGATATCCAGAAAATTAAAATATTCAGTGGGAAATCCCAGCTCCATTGGAGTTAAGGAAAAATTCCCATTGAGTGAGCGTTTTTCCTATATATTTAGGCATGTAGGTCTAAGTATAATTAAACATGAGATCCTGATTTGTCTCCAGCTCATCTTTAATAGAAATACTGATAATCTTTAACAGAAATAGTAACTGTAGCTGTTACAGCTGATATTTTAGAAACTGTTAGTTTACTTCTCCCAGGGAGATTCTCCTGTATGGGATTTTCTCCTGAGTCAGTCCGATTGAAGTGAAAGCGACAGACCTGTTTGGTGATCTTATTTAAAGAACTGGGATGCCAAGTCCTTTTTCACTGGTGTCAGAGCCAATTTCTGCTGAGGCAGTAATAGCACCTGGAGCCAGTAGTTTCATAGAGCCTGGGTTATTACTGTCTTTTATTATTGCGTGCATTTTAAAAATATACTATTCTGTAGCGTCCAGGCACTGCAATATTTACCTATTAAACTAACAGTATTCAGTATATGAGCAAGTGACAATATGGTTTTCATGGATGAGGCGGGGTTTTGCTGCAGAAGAGGTAATTTCTACTTGCTTCACTTACAGGTGTTGTCACTGCCTGAAAGGAAGAACACACAGAATAAAAAGGCAGTGCAGAGGCTGTATAGATATGATTTGTCTTCGGAAATGATTTTGCTGTTCTTTTGGGCTGCAAGGAAGTGTTGCTCTTTTCAAACATATAATCTAAAAGCATCTGGAAAAATAAAGGTAATGGACTCTTTCTTGAGTTTTTTTCAAATGTTCATCCTGAATATGACAAATATTTCTGACTGCATCATTGAGGCCTTATATAAAAATGGAAACTCTATTTAATTTGTGTATAGCTTTGCTTTCAGAGCGCTATTTCCAAGGAGTCCTAAGGCAGTAATGGGTAGGGCTGGTGATGGGAGTGATCTGTTTCACCCGCCATGAGTTTTTGGAATGTAGTATTTGTGTGTAATTTATAAAAGTCTGGGTTTTCCTCACTGCAGATGTGTCTCTCAGCTTCAGCAGATCTAATACACAATTACACTTTGCAGCCTGCCCACACCTAAACACAGAGTTTGCATGTCACGTAGATTCAAAAGAAGGGAAATAGAAATTATTGTCTACATAAAAGAGAAAAAGAGAATCTAATATGGCCCAGGGGTTGTCCTTATTTTACAGGAGGCTCTTTTTGTGACTCTTTTGCTTCATTTTGACCTCCTGTGTTTGTCAGTCACCTTCTAAATTTTGGCCTGAGAACATCCTCAGGAGAGAGGGCTCGGTGCAAAATTGATAAAGCCATGCTCAGAAGAATGGTAACTGGAGACAGTCTCGGTCTGAAAGTCCTCTTTCACTCACTTCCCAATTTGTACTGGATGTCTTAAGAACACGATGGTGATTTTCTGGTTTTTTTTGTCAGTCGTACAGTGTTTCAAAAAGATGGCCAGCTTGGCTTCTTGGGTTTTCGGGAATGCAGGTTGTTGGCTTTTTTTCATTTCCCCAGTGAAAAACTGGTGTCACAAATGCATTCAGAGTGTACACAAACCCTAAGAGAAAAGAGCAGATTTATTTATTGAAAATCATAAGCATGTTACCTTTAGTGGCAGGGAAAATGTAACGGCAGAAAATTAATCAAGCCCCGTGTGTCCTGGCTGCAAAGTGAATTTGTAGGCATACAGAGCATGATAAGCACATAGACTCACTAGACAGCATTTTTAGTCTTCTGCTGGTTTATTTAATTATTTTCATTTAACCCTGTTTCAAAGACAGAAGTCTCTCAAGCTTCTCAAAGTGAGCATCTGGACAATACATGGATATCACAACTATGTCTCAACATCCAGCTGCTGTTCCTGTGTAAATCAGGAATGGCTGCATGGCTGCCTGGCTGGAATACACTGAATTAACCTGTCGCTTACCTAGAAATATTTCTGAATACTTTTAGTCAATTGCCATTTAATTTGGATAGTTGCTGATCCTTGCCATGGATCACTGATAAATCAAGATAGCAAGTAGAAAGGAATTTGAATTAATGGAAGTATGGAAACTGTCTGGAGCGGGGCAGAGGGAGCTCACTCTTTCTTCTCTGCCTTTACAGATTGAGTATTGGGTGGATTGGGGTAATAAAAAGTCTGGGTGTGTTTAGCATCCTTGAAAATGCCAGAAACAGAGTAATTGGGTGACTGGTGCAGACTGCAGGTGGGGGTCTTCTGTCACTGCTCTCAGTGAATGAAATTCTTTTCCTTCTACATTCAAATCTAATGTAGACTTTTGGATTTCACCATAGACGGTTTCACCTTTGAGCTAAGCAGCAGCCTGAGTGGTAAGGTGTGTATAATTGGGGCAATTCATTCAAGTCCCCTTTAAAAGCAATACATTATGCATGCACAAATTTTAAAAAGAACAATTATAAAGACACATCTTTAAAAAATGTTTTTGTAGTGAATAAAACCAAAATTATTTCTTCATGTTCCTGTGCAAAGTGGGTGGCTACAAAGCATGTGCATAGATTTGTGGAGATACAATACAAAGGGGAAGATAATAATAACCTTTTTCTGTCACCAAAGAGTCTGCACAAAGATTCCATCAGCATTTTGCACAGTATGATAAAAAATGCATTAAATCCTCAACATCAATGGAGGTTCAAAATTAAACAGAATCAAGCAGAATAAGGTACCCATAAAGAAAAGAAATACCGAAATGATATTAAGGAAGCCAAGATAACTGCAGAATTAACACCACAATAGCTTATAGAGTCTGCTTCTCCTAACAAAAGATAATTTTTACCACCTAGCATCTCCATTCAGTCCTGGAAAGAAAAGGTAATTACATTCTGGAACAAACGAAATAGTAAAAGCATGGTTTTACGATAATAATTTAAAATGTGAAGTTAAGATACTTGAACTCTGACCTCTCAATAAAAAGAGAGACTCCGCATCTCTGCTGACACCACGATGTTGAATGATGCCAAAGGCAGTCTGAAGTCGAGAATAGGTCCCTGACTACATTTCTTGATTTATTATCGTCCTCATATCTATGACTCGATGGGTATTCTTGGGGGAGATATTTGCAGGCTGCCTTGATGTGGGCAGAGCCCTTTGAGGCACAGTTGCACGCAGCATGGAGCAAGCCATCAGGATACGGTATGTCTGTGTGATGGCACCGCTGGCCACAAAAGGCATGAAGGGATTTCCTGGTAAGTGGGATCCTTTCTGGAAAGACTCCCTTATCCCTTCCTGAAAATAAAATTTGGAAGGTTTCTGCAGAGTGGATGTCGCATCTCGGACCCAGAGGTGGTCTGAAAGCTTTTTGCAGTAGGACAGTGCCTTTGCAGTTTATTGTGAGCTTCTTCCAGAGAGCAGAAGCTGATAGAGCCGGTCAGGGGTTTCGGTGTGAAAGCTCAATGCAAACTGTGTGCAGATTGCACTGTCAGCTCTTAAGTCATGAAAAGAAATTGGCGGGGGGGGCAGGCAGTGAAATGGAGGGAACACAACTCTTCTCGACAGGGCAGTCCATTAGTTTGCACAAAGGTCTCCCAAAGGGAGAATCCAGCAGCTCTGAAATTAAGCAAGAAAAATTCTTTATTAGCAACGGGTGGAGAGGCAGCCCTGAGAGGTCTCCCCCATGACAGAAATCCCCTGTACTGAGCTCATACCTGACCTAAGCAAACTCCTCCCATTGACTAGAGGTCTGTCCATGTGCTCCCTGTGTAGTTAGCACTGACGAGGTGGGTTTTGCTAAGACACACCATCCATCTGTAAGGGACAACAACCACAGGCTTAAAGCACTCACAAGCTGTACGCTGCTCAGTCCAAAACAGAGTGGTGACTTAAGTCTGCTTTTAGCTCAAAATATCCACGAATCTCCAAAATCCAAACCCCAAAGATTTTGTGCTCAGCTACCGCTTCTCCATGGGAACCACATTCTGGGGACTTTTTCCCACGGAAGTCTCCTGCTTTGTATTTGTGGTTGAAGCCAGCTGACACAGAAATATTTTGGGGGTTGCTTTTTGTTATTTCGCCATTTACAGCTACACATTTGTCTTCAAAAGCAAAGGTTAGAGGCTTGTATTAATTAGAAATACTTCAAAAACATTTATCTTGGAGCTCTTCAAAAGCCAGAATAATAAAGAACAGGTGAAAAGAATTGCAGAAAAGGAGGTTAGGGAAGATGAGAACTATTTTAAATTTTTTTTCAGACTTGTTTCTATTAGACTTGTTTCTATTATCCCCCTCTTACATACAAAGAAGTTTTAACTCAAGTAAATTAAACCTTAACACTGTTCACCTTTGAACACAGTGCATAGGTAGAAACGGCTCCTGAGGTCACCATGGTACTGCAGCAGCCCAGCAGGAGCCAATGTAATTTTGTTTAAATTCAAAACATGTTCTGACAACACATGCCCATCTGCTAACCCTCTAGCTAAGAGTCAGGTCTGCAAAAGTAATATAAAGATGCAACTCCTGCCTTCTAGTATGATTTTTTTCACCCCTTCAGATGCCTCCAAGAGCTTTTCAACTGTCTGAAATAAGTTCTCTGATAACACAAGAAAATAGCCAACGAATGCAAGGGGGGAGAGAGGTAGATTAAAAGAAAGAGGTGGAAAGGCAGTCAAAGGGAGGAGGAGGATGGAGACAAGAAAAGCAGAAGGCAATGTGTTCTCCTTGAGTTTCGGGCAGGAGGCTCTGTTGCTGTTCATTTTGTTGTTGGAATATGGATGGGGGAGGGCTCTTGGGGAAAGGCCTGGGGTAGGATGAGGGCATTACTGAGTTGGGGGCTTGAAAGATAGTGATGCTGATTATTTTATCAATAAAGCATTAGAAACAAATATTCTGATGTATCTTCAGATGTTTTTGGCAGTTCTGGGTTGTTTGCATCCATCATGAAAAAAAAGGCAAACCCACCATGTGTTGATGGAGATTGGTTCATGTGCCAAAAAAAGAGGGATTCTCCTTCATTTCTCCTTGTTTTGTGCTCATGCACTCATGTTACACTGTGATGAATTAATCACTTCTTACAGTGCTACAGGTTGACTGCATCAAATTGAATGAGTAAAACAGTTCAGTGCCATAATCACCATGTGTTTCAAAAAGGCTTTTCTGGGTATGATACAGTTCATGTATATATGACCCCAAGTAAGAGCAGCCAGGGTGGCTGGGCAGGGAAAGAAGCTGAGACACACACTGGGAGAAAGAGGTGTACCATGTAACTTTGGTTTTGCAAGTGCAAATTGCACCCATGAGGAGTCAGTCTTTTTTAAGTGTTTGGGTTGCACTTTGTGGTGTTGGAGAACAAAAATTAAGAAGGAATTTCAAAGAATCATTTTGATAAAATGAATGTGTGGGAGCAAAGAGGATGGTAGGATTATAATTTGCAGCTTAAATAATTTTAAAAATGAAACACCAAATATGAAACTATAAAGGCAGAAGAGGTTGTTTGTATGGTTTTTGTTTGTTTTACAAAGGATTTTTTTACCCCAGTTTGGACTACAGATGAGTCTCATGGGATTTGTTTTCAACCTTAAGGGAGATATTCAGGCTTTCAGATTTCATTACTGCTTTCTTCATTATTGTGCCTTGAGGAGCTATAAATAACACATGGATAATTTGTGAATATGGCACATTCCAGGGGATGTGGGTATTTTAATCAGGGCACCTTCTGACATTTGGTAATTGGTTTACAGATTTGTTATATAATTTCATGATTATTAAGCTGCTAAGAGAAAAAAAAAAATCTAAATTTGTGATCTAAAATCTGCCCTCACAGAAAGCTCTAATACACAGACATTATATTGGCATTAGCCTCAGTACTTAAGGACACAAATGATAGACTGCAGATACTTGGTGGCAGAACAGCATTACATCAGGAACACCAAGAGACTCTCCAGAAAATATTCATTATGGATTATCCATCCCCATCACTCTGCCATCTTTAGCATCCTCTCATTTTTTAAGATTCTGACTTTTACTTCAAGGATTTCCATCAGAAAAAAATGCTGTTCCTTTGACTGCTGTAACCAGAAGCAAATCACCAAGTTGATTTCTGCCACCTGCAAATAGTTAAGACAAAGGACAGCTGCTTTAACAGAAAAAATCAATAGCTTTGTGATGATCATAGATCTACCTGGAAGTGTTTTATTTTTTACATTTCCATCCATAAGGAGTCTAAAATCTCAAAAATACGTAAGTGTCCTCCATGAGCATACACAGAAGATCAATGAGAGCTCCTTTAAATGAAGCCACACTTTCTAACTCCTGTTCCAAACACAAAAGCAAACAAGATCCACACTTCTAATTTAAGATGAGCTTGAGCACATTTCTCATGAAGAGAAGTTACCAGTTTGTTTTAGATGATTCTGTGATTAACAGAAGGTGGTGTTTGGACAGGCCTGGGAAAGTAACCTCTCTCCTTACCCTTGGAAGCATAACACCAGGTACCTCACAATTCTCCCTACACCGAGTCATGGTGCTCCCCCCACCACAGGGATCACCAGCTTTCCTGACAGTCTGCCTAACAAACAAAGCCCAATTCCTCATTGTGAGTAAGAGTCCTGCTATTAACATAGAAAGCGGGAGGACTTTGCATGCTCATGGCTTACAGAAATGCTTCCTAAGGAAATTATTCCCCCCTCCCCAACAGCACCTACGCTCAGCACACAGCCCTGCCATAAGGAAGGCCATAACCACACACAGCACCAGAGCTTTAACATACCCACACAGAATAACCTCCATGCCCAACTATGACTGGAAATTGAAGCATAATAGGGGAAAGGCGTTAATTAAACCCCCCAAAAACCTTAAGTAAGAAGAAATTAAAACAGACTTTACCTCATGAGCCTGCACACTGATAACCTGTGGGATGAAGGGGTCAGTCCTTCCCACTACAGACACCAGAGACCAACCACCCCTCAGCCCAGCCCCCTTGGTACCCGTTACTTGGCAGGTTGTTCACCTTAACACAGCTCCAACCCCGGTATTGAACAAGAGCTGAAGGAAGCCCCACATGGAGGCTGGCAGGGTCGGTCACACGGCCATGGGACCAGTCACACACCCCCCAAACAGCTCGTGCCTCCCCACAACGGCCCTTATGTACTACCGCCCTGGCTGGCGATTGGCGGTTTCCATGTGACATTCGCAGCGCTGATTGGGCAGCGGGAGTCAGGCCCCGCCCCCTGCCCCACCCAGCAGTGGGGCCGGTGCCGCTGCAGTACTGACTGCCGCCGCCAGGGGGCGCCACCACGGGACACCCCGGACGGGGCGGCGGGAGCAGGTGAGGCTGGGGGGGGTTGTGGGGGGCGGCGAGGGGTCCCCGTTACTGTTGGGGGGACCCTGGCTGCAGGGGGCGGCTCCTGCCACACCCGGACCCTCAGGGCCCATCTCCAGGCAGCCTGGGGGCCCCGCCGTGACCCTGGCGAGTGCTGGGCCCGGCTGGGTGAGGGGGGACCGGGCCCAGTGAGGGCCGGGGGGTGTTTGGGCCCAGCTGCGGCTTGGGGAGGGGGTGTCCGGGCCCAGGCAGGGTCTGAGAGGGTGCCCGGGGCTGGGGATGTTTGGGACTGACCACGTACAAAGCTGAGGCTCCCTTCGATTGCAAACCTGTCTGTTGGGTTCATTCCTGCCCTCACCCTCCCTTGTGGCAGGCTGACACCGGCTGTGGGTTGTTTCTGTCATCGGCTTTCTCTCATGTGCAGGATGGACACATCCATCTCCGAGGGATATGTGCCTTGTTCTGCCTCGGTCAGTACAAACCTGACTTCTCTGTGTTTCTTTCTGCTGCTACACCGCTGCTTGAGGGCGAGGGTCACTCAGTTTTTAACAGCACTAACAGCAATTGGGCTTCCAGGCCCTCCGGGCAGCACTGAAGTGACTTTCTCACAGTACCTCCCTCCCGCTACAGCGCTTGTTTTCTCTGCAAGCTCTCACTGGCTCCCCCGTTGCCCCTGTAGCAGACGCAGGCCGTGCAGGGTAGCTGACTGCCCTGGGGTGTTACTCATGCTCTGGGGGTTGGGCTAGTGCGTCCTCAGGCCCGCTGGCCCGGAAAGGGGGCTTTGTCCGGCCAGCTTGCTCTGTTCGGAGAGAAGTGGGAGCTGGGGTTGATACCAAATGGTTTAGTCAAAGCAAGCCTCAGAACAGGCCCTAGAAGGCCTGTTCTAGGGCAACCTTTAGACAGAATCAACTTTCCTTTCAGCAATTTTCCTTTCAGCTCTAATAACGGTACATTCTGAAGCTAACGGCATGTTTTGAAGACAGCGTCTGCTTCTGGGACTGATAACACTTATAGTCATCACTGATTCTTGCTTCCGCTTAGTCTTAGAGAGTCCAAGGTCTGTTAAATTCCTCGCTAATTACAAAGAAGGGCCAGAGAGAAGCAAGACTGTGAACAACATTTTTTGTAGTGTCTTAACTGACTTGATTGACAGCTCTGGTGCCAGGAGTAGAGATAAATCCTGTAAGAACCAGAACAGGTTCTTCTCCTTCTGAGTGACCTGCACGTATCAGCAGGAAGGCCTCGACCACGCGTGCGCAGAAGCGGGGTCACACAGCATCACTGAGGGGGGTTACGACCTTCAGCGCCCACCTAAGACCCCTTCCCCAATTTAGTAAGCATTTACAAAGACGATTACGTATTAGCATATGCATAAGGTTTCTTGGAATAGGTGGGCTTTTCTCGGCTAATGTATGAATATTCATTTTTCTATAATGTACGTAAGGAGTGTGCTTTTGTCCCTGGGTATGTGTGCTAGGAGGAGAGATCCCCCATGCACCCAGCACTGCTATAAACCAGTGTCGGCTTTCTAAACTATCATTTGGGTTAGAGAGTTTTCTCGGGTACTGTTTTCTGGTAATAGGGTCTCCTCTGCTCTCCACTCCCGAGTGTGTCACAGTGTCACATTTTGTCTTCCCCCCCGACCCCGCCGCTGTGTGTCAGCCCTTCTGCGGGCGGGGTGTGTGGACAATGGGTACCCAGACGCTGTGAGGTCTCTTTGCCACAGCCCCAGGGGTCCCCCCGGCGGGTTTGGAACATGGATCCCCGCCCCGGTTTTGCGTTCGCTGGCGAGGAGCGAGGCCCCGTCACACGAGGGGTTTGCACGGGCCGGGGCGGTGCTGAGGGACGCTGGCAGCCGGTGCGTGGCTGGGTCGCTGGGTGCCCTCACGTCTGTCACAGGAGCGAGGGGCCTGGCGGCGGTGGGGCGGGCAGGGGCTGGGGGCTGCTCTCCGCCTTCCCGCGGCCACCGCGGGGGTCGGAGCCCCTTTGGGAGCGGGGCCGGGGCCGGGGCCTGGGCGGTGCTGCCCGCGGTGCTGCGTTCCCTCCGCCAGGCGGCGACACTGCGGGGGGTCGTTCCCACCCCGCCTCGCCATTGGCTGTTCCCCGGAGGCGTCGGCGTCGCTGATTGGTCGGCGCGGAGTGGGCCCCGCCCCCGCGCGGCAGGTGCGTGACGACCCCCGAGACTTCAACAGGCCCCCGGGCGCAGTACCGCTCGCCGCCGCCAGGGGGCGCCTCCGCCGCGGCAGCAGCGCGCGGGACGGGGCGGCGGGAGCAGGAACCGGCGGCGGGGGGTCCCCGTTAATGGGGGGGTTCCCCGGCTGCGGGGGGGGCTCCTGCCGGGCCCGGGGCCCTCGGGGCCCGTCTGTGGGCGGCCTGGGGGCCCCGCTGTGCCCCTAGCAAGCGCCGGGCCCGGCCGGGTGAGGGGGGAGCGGGCCCGGCCGGGTGAGGGGGGAGCGGGCCCGGTGAGGGCCGGGGGTGGTTGGGCCCAGCAGTGAGCACGGGGTTTCTGCTGTGTCTGGGGTCTCCTCTGGGGGGGTTAACGTGGTTTTGGTGCAGGTTTTGTGGTCCCCGTGTGATGCCGGTGCTGCTGGGGTGGCCAAGAGCCCCAAAGGAGACATTTCACCCGGAGGGCGCTGGGCTGCACCCACTGCCAGCCCCGGACAGGCCAGTGGGGTTTGGGCTGCGCAGGCGGGGCGTTCCCTGGACACCAGGGCACGGTTTTGGCACCCAAACCCCCGGACTGGGGGGCTGATGGACTCTCGGAATTGCCTGGGGCTGTGCAAGGAGACGCTCGTTACAGCCCTCATCATGGTGAGTACCAGGAGGCAGGAGCAGAGCTGCCGAGAGCCGGGGGCACCTTAACGGCCTCCACCTGTCTCCTGGGGCTGGGCTTTGTCCACAGTTTCTTCTGGTTCTCAGCCTCAGCTGCCCGCAGTTACTTTGAGCAATGGCTTTTGCTTCTTCCGTCAGAAGCCCAGGAGCTGCAGCTGGTTCCTAGCAGGGCTGGGGGGGGTTCAGGTCTCCTGTGCTGCTGGGGGCAGCCAGGCTGGGACCAGAGCTGCTGTGGGGGTTCTGCGGGTTACCCCAACAAGAACAGCCTTTCTGCAGGAGTTCTGATGGGACCAAGGGTGCAATTAAATGCATTTTTGTTTCTTTTTAGTTAATGCAGTTTATTAGCCGGTGTATTCAAGCAGCTGTTTACCAGTCCCTTAAAACCTTCTTTTTCAGCTCAAAACGTGCTGCGGTGGGAGCAGAGGCTGCTCCGGGGACCCGCACCGGCTCCTGCAGCCCCGTGGGTGAGACGGTGAAGCCGGCCCGGCCGGGCACGGGGAGCGACGGCCGTGCCGGTGCCTCGGGAGGTGTTGGTGGCCCCGGCGGTGGCGACGCGAGGGGAAGGAGGCCGTGCCCGGTGAGGTGAGTGCCCCGAGGCGGCGGGTTTCTGCCGTCCCAGCCCCGTCTCTCCCTCCCCTCCCGCCTCAGCTGCGCGGTGCCGGGTCGCGGCTGCCGAGGGGCCGGGCAGAGCTGCCCGTGCCCGGGAGGCAGCAGGGTTTGCTGGGCAGCAGCTCGGGGCTCTCTGGGCCGGGCCGCTGCCGGGGGCTGATTGTGCCACGTCTCTCCCTGCGCAGGGATGCACGGACGGACGGAGGAGCCCCAGCCAGGCCGGGAGCCGCCCGCGGGGATGCGGAGCCCCAGGAAGAAGCCGGGCTGCCTGCGCCGAGGCCGACGCTGCCGCCTGCCCTGTGCCTGCCTGGGGACAGCCCGGCCTGCACCCGGCCGGAGACCCTGCGGGGACTGCGCCGCTCCAGCCCGGCTGCGGCTCCAGGTGGGTTGGTTGGGCCCCGTTTGTTTGGGGTTCAGCTCGGTTTGGGCTCCCCTTTGTGTGTGTGTGTTTGGTTGGTTGGTTTGGGCCCCTGTTTTTTGGGGGTTTGTTTTTTGTTTTGGTTTGGTTTTTGGTTTTGGGGTTTTTTGATGGTTTGGGCCCCTGCTTGGTTTTTTTTGTTTTGGTTTTGTTTGTTGGTTTGGGCCCTGTTTGGTTTTGGGTTCAGCTCGGTTTGGGCTCCCCTTGGTATTTGTTTGGTTTGGATCCCCATTTGTTTCGGGTCCAGCTCAGTTTAGACCCCCCCCTTTGGATTTGTTAGGTTTTGTTTGTTGGTTTGGGCTCCCCTTTGGTTTTGTTTGTTAGTTTTGGTTGCTGCTTTGGGCCCCCTTTGTTTTGGGTCCAGCTCAGTTTGCGGTTTAAGGTCGGTTCGGGCTCATGTGTGTTTGTTTCTGCCCGTGTTTGTTTCAGGTCCAGCTCCTGGACGGCTCCAGTTCAGTTTTGGCTCCAGCTCCTGTTTGTTGCTGCTCTGGTTTCAAGTCCAGCTTACGGATGGCTCCAGCTCGTTTCAGCTCCAGTTTGTGGATGGCTCTAGGTCATTGTCTCTGCACGTGTTCATTTCGGGTCCAGCTCATTTGCGACTCCTGTTTGTTCACAGCTCCAGCTTGGTTGCGGCTCCAGCTCATTGTTTTTGCACCCATGTTTTTCAGGTCCAGCTCGTGGATGGTCCCACTTCAGTTTTGGCTGCAGCTCATTTCCAGCTGATGCTCAAGTTCCAGTCTGGCCGCAGCTCCAGCTCATGGATGGTTTCAGCCTCAGCTCCTCCTTGAGTTCATCTCCAGCTCAATAAAGCTTGTGCTTGTTCAAATGAGCCTGGCTTTTGGCCAGGTCGTAAATCAATCACTGTCATGACTTGTATATGAATATGACCTGTCATAATTGTACACTAGTCCGGTGCTTGGGCGCACCTGGAATGAACAGTTGGACACGAAAAGGGGGGAAAAAGTGCTTTTTCGCCCTGAGACTATCTCATGCGTTGAATTTTGCCTGGTGCATGCCGGCGTCCCTGAGTTTTGGGGCCAACGCGACCGGACCCCCACCTCCGGTGAGGGTCCACGCGCCTGCCCACCCCCCTCCCTCCCACCCAGACTCCAACACCCTCCCACCTCCCCCAACCCTGCAGCTATGGCCAAACTGGCCCCTGGCTTTGACCCCAGAAACAGCCGACCAGGTCTCCGTTTCTGAGCCCAAAGGCGCAGGATTTGCTGCTCCGGCCCCGGGAGCCCCTTTCCCAGCCCCACAAACGCAGCCCCGCGGCTCCGTTCTCGGGGTTGGGAAATGCCCGGCTCGGGCTGTGCTGCTCAGCCCCAGCACCGGCCCCGGGAGCCGCCTCTCGAGTCCCACAAGCACCCGGCTGAGCCCCGAACCTCCACAGCCCCGCGTGTGATGTAGGGACGGGCCCGGGAGCCCCGGCGGTGTCGGGCGGTGCTTGAGAACTGACCGGGGGGACCCGCAGAGCGGGCCCGGCCCCGTGTGGCCGCGGGCGGCTCGAGCGGGGACGGGGGGCGCCGGGCTCCGGCCCTCGGGCTTTATTCCCCGGCGCCCCGAGCCCCGCGGCTGCACCGGCGGCTCCGCGGAGCCCCCGGCAGCGCGGCCGCCCGGGCACCGGCACTTCCCACCCGCCCCGGCCCCAACCCCGACACCCCCCGGGGCCGCGGCACCGCTCGGCCGCGGCCCCTGCCCTGCGCCCGGACTCGACACACCCCGGGCCGCGGCACCGCTCGGCCGCGGCCCCTGCCCCGCTCCCGGCCCGAGCCCCCCGCGCCTCACCTGGGCCCCGCCGGAGGAGCCCGGCCCGGCCGCTGCCGCCCCGGGACCACGCGCGGCGCCACCGGAACAGCCCAGAGGGGGCGGACGGCGGCCGCCGGGGCTCAAATCTCCTCGGCCCCGCCCCGCGCAGCCGCCCTGGGGCCCTGCCCCGCCCCGCGCATCTGGCCAGGCCCCGCCCCGCGCATGCGCCCTGCGGCACCGCCCCCGCGCACCTGGGCCAGGCCCGCCCCTTCCGGCCCGCCCCGCGCACGCGCGGCCTCTTCCGCCGCCAGAGCGGGGCTGGCTCCGACCGCGGCGGACGTTGGTAGCGGGGCGGGGCCGCCGGGCGGGACCCATCGCTCGGGACGCGGGGCTGCAGTATCGGCCCAGCCCGGGGGTTTTTGTGGAGGCTGCGCGGAGCCCAGGGGCGGTGAGATGAGGCCGGGATTTAGGCTGGGGCTGGAGCAGCTGCCGGGCCTCGCGGGCGCGGGGAGCCGGTGCCGGCGGGTCAGTCCCGGCCGGTGTTCGTCTCTCCGCGGGCGGGCGCGGAGCAGGTCCCGGGACCGGAGCACGGCGGCAGGGTTGGGGCTGGGCCCGGCTTCTCCCGGAGTCCCGAGCCCGGCCTCGCCGTCTCCGTCCCGGCGCCGCGGGCAGGAGGAGCTGCGCTCCGGGGCCGGGCCTCGGGCGAGCAGCGGGCACCGGCGGCCGGGCCCCGCGGCCCAAGTCCGGCGCTGCTCGTGGCTGCTGCCCACGCGGTGCCGGCGGTGGCCGGCCGGGGCTCCGGGCTCTGCCAATGCCGGGTCTCGGAATAAAGGCGGCGGCTTCGTGCAGGTGCTGAATAAAAGCTGGGAACGGGCGCGGGGGCTCCGACCGGCACCAGCTGCCCTCTCCTGCCCGGCCGGGGCAGCCCGGCCTCCCGGGGCCCAGAGCGGGGCTGCGGGCGCTGCCCCCCGGCCCGGGGGGAGCCAGGACCAGCCACGGGGTTGGGGCTGTGGGTGAGCCGTGATACTGACCACACAGGCTCAGCCTCAAGCCCCGAACCACGGGGCTGGCGCTCTGCTTCTGAGCCCTGACACTGGCCACACGAGCCCTGGTGGGAGCCCCCCAAAACACGGCACTGGGCTCTGCTTCAAGCCCCCCCCACACAGCACTCGAGCTCCCTGTGAGAGCCCTGACATTAGCCACATGAGCCCGGTCTCAAACCCCAAAACACAGGACTTAGTCTCTGGTTTTCAGTCCCCAGACACAGCACTTGGTCTCTCTCAGCTCTAACACTGGCCACATGAGCCTGGTTTCAAGCCCCAGTAATGCAGGACTTAGTCTCTGTTTCCAAGCTCTAACACTGGCTAAATGAGCCCGGTTTCAAGGCTCCATAACACAGGACTTAGTCTCTGTTTCTGAGCACACACACAAAGGACTCTTGCCTCTGTTTCTGAGGGCCAGATGAGCCTGGTTCCATGACTGCAAAACGCAGGACTTAATCTCTCCTTTCCAGCCCCCAAACACAGGACTTAGTCTCTGTTTCTGAGCTCTAACACTGGCCCAATGAGCCCTCTTTTGTGGAGGCTTTGTTAAGTGAGAAGGGGCATGATTTCATGCCACTGAGCAGTCTGAGCAATCCAGGCTTTGAGCAAGTCAGGCCCAGAGCGAGTCACCTTGGACTCTCCTTGAACACTGCAAAAATGCAACAAAACAAGGGCTGGGCAGCTGTAACAAACAGATAAGAAAAACAGGAAAAGGGGAGGGGGTGCTCACTGCTCTGTGTATCTAAAATTATAGACCAATCGTATATGCTACTAGTACGCGTGGACAGCAAGGCTTTACCAATGGAAACGCGGGCTTTGGTGCGCGATCAGCGTGCTCTCTGCTTACACTCTATATATATCCTGTACGTGTAATCATTAAATGGAGAACTTCCATACTCATATTGGGATTGTGTCGTTACTCCGGAACCGTCGCCCAGCACCTGTGAGCCGCGCCTTCGACTTCCCCTTTTCTTCACTCTTTCAAGACCCCAAAACGCAGGACTTAAGTCTCTTTTTCTGAGGGTGAAATGAGCCTGGTTTCAAGCCCTAAACATGCAGGACTTAGTCTCTGTTTCTCAACTCTCACACTGGCCAAATGAGCCTGGTTTCATGCTCCCAAATGCAGGACTTGGTCTGTGTTAACGAGTCTGGTTTCAAGCTCCCCAAACACATGACTTGGTCTTTCTTTGGGAGCCCTAAAATGTAGAACTGAGACATAAACTGACCAAATGAGCCCGCTTTGAAGCCCCCCCAAATGCAGGACTTTGTTTCTGAGGGCCAAATGAGCTGGGTTCAAGACTGCACAACACAGGACTTGGCCTGTTTCTGAGCCACAACACACAGGACTTGGTCTCTCGTTTCAAGCCCCCAAAATGCAGCACTTGGTGTGTGTTAACGAGCCCGGTTCAAGCCCCTCAATGCCGGGCCATAGCAGAAAAGGGGCCGCCGCGCTCCGGTCCCCCGGGCCCCCCGCGCCGCCCGCACTCACCGCGCCTGCGCCGCCGCCACGCCCCGCGCCTGCGCCGCCCGCGCCTTTTATGGGCACGGCCCCGCCCCCGGCGGTTGGGCGGTGGGATTATGGCCTCATTAGCGCTAATTAACGACCCCCGCCCTCGGGTGGCTTCGCATCGCCGCCGCTCTCCCTGTCCTCGCCCTTAACGCCAAACAGGTGGAACGGGGACGGGGAGAGCGCGGACACCCCTGAGCGGCCCCCGCTGCACTTAACGAGTGACGGGGCAATTAGTGCCGAGGGGCCGGTGTGTGCTGTAGGTCTGTGAGCCCCCCGCCCGGGGAGAGCCCCGGCACCCCCAGAGGAGAGCTGAGCCCCCCTGGGGTGGCGGGGCCCGGGGTCAGGGGGCCGGCACAGCACGAGCGTGGCTGAGCGCAGGGAGGGATCTCATAAACCCTTCTAATAAACTCTAATAAACTCTCCTAATAAACTCTCCTCAGTGCAAAGGTCCCCGATGCTCTGCAGGGACCCCCGGCTTTGTCCACAGGCCCTTCGCCGGGTGGGATCCCGCCGGACCCCAGGAGCGTCCCCGCGGCCCAAGTCCGGCGCTGCTCGTGGCTGCTGCCCACGCGGTGCCGGCGGTGGCCGGCGGGGGCTCCGGGCTCTGCCGGTGCCGGGTCGCGGAATAAAGGCGGCGGCTTCGTGCAGGTGCTGAATAAAAGCTGGGAACGGGCGCGGGGGCTCCGACCGGCACCGGCTGCCCTCTCCTGCCCGGCCGGGGCAGCCCGGCCTCCCGGGGCCCGGAGCGGGGCTGCGGGCGCTGCCCCCCGGCCTGGGGGGAGCCAGGACCAGCCACGGGGTTGGGGCTGTGGGTGAGCCGTGATACTGACCACACAGGCTCAGCCTCAAGCCCCGAACCACGGGGCTGGCGCTCTGCTTCTGAGCCCTGACACTGGCCACACGAGCCCTGGTGGGAGCCCCCCAAAACACGGCACTGGGCTCTGCTTCAAGCCCCCCCCACACAGCACTCGAGCTCCCTGTGAGAGCCCTGACATTAGCCACATGAGCCCTGGTCTCAAACCCCAAAACACAGGACTTAGTCTCTGGTTTTCAGTCCCCAGACACAGCACTTGGTCTCTCTCAGCTCTAACACTGGCCACATGAGCCTGGTTTCAAGCCCCAGTAATGCAGGACTTAGTCTCTGTTTCCAAGCTCTAACACTGGCTAAATGAGCCCGGTTTCAAGGCTCCATAACACAGGACTTAGTCTCTGTTTCTGAGCACACACACAAAGGACTCTTGCCTCTGTTTCTGAGGGCCAGATGAGCCTGGTTCCATGACTGCAAAACGCAGGACTTAATCTCTCCTTTCCAGCCCCCAAACACAGGACTTAGTCTCTGTTTCTGAGCTCTAACACTGGCCCAATGAGCCCTCTTTTGTGGAGGCTTTGTTAAGTGAGAAGGGGCATGATTTCATGCCACTGAGCAGTCTGAGCAATCCAGGCTTTGAGCAAGTCAGGCCCAGAGCGAGTCACCTTGGACTCTCCTTGAACACTGCAAAAATGCAACAAAACAAGGGCTGGGCAGCTGTAACAAACAGATAAGAAAAACAGGAAAAGGGGAGGGGGTGCTCACTGCTCTGTGTATCTAAAATTATAGACCAATCGTATATGCTACTAGTACGCGTGGACAGCAAGGCTTTACCAATGGAAACGCGGGCTTTGGTGCGCGATCAGCGTGCTCTCTGCTTACACTCTATATATATCCTGTACGTGTAATCATTAAATGGAGAACTTCCATACTCATATTGGGATTGTGTCGTTACTCCGGAACCGTCGCCCAGCACCTGTGAGCCGCGCCTTCGACTTCCCCTTTTCTTCACTCTTTCAAGACCCCAAAACGCAGGACTTAAGTCTCTTTTTCTGAGGGTGAAATGAGCCTGGTTTCAAGCCCTAAACATGCAGGACTTAGTCTCTGTTTCTCAACTCTCACACTGGCCAAATGAGCCTGGTTTCATGCTCCCAAATGCAGGACTTGGTCTGTGTTAACGAGTCTGGTTTCAAGCTCCCCAAACACATGACTTGGTCTTTCTTTGGGAGCCCTAAAATGTAGAACTGAGACATAAACTGACCAAATGAGCCCGCTTTGAAGCCCCCCCAAATGCAGGACTTTGTTTCTGAGGGCCAAATGAGCTGGGTTCAAGACTGCACAACACAGGACTTGGCCTGTTTCTGAGCCACAACACACAGGACTTGGTCTCTCGTTTCAAGCCCCCAAAATGCAGCACTTGGTGTGTGTTAACGAGCCCGGTTCAAGCCCCTCAATGCCGGGCCATAGCAGAAAAGGGGCCGCCGCGCTCCGGTCCCCCGGGCCCCCCGCGCCGCCCGCACTCACCGCGCCTGCGCCGCCGCCACGCCCCGCGCCTGCGCCGCCCGCGCCTTTTATGGGCACGGCCCCGCCCCCGGCGGTTGGGCGGTGGGATTATGGCCTCATTAGCGCTAATTAACGACCCCCGCCCTCGGGTGGCTTCGCATCGCCGCCGCTCTCCCTGTCCTCGCCCTTAACGCCAAACAGGTGGAACGGGGACGGGGAGAGCGCGGACACCCCTGAGCGGCCCCCGCTGCACTTAACGAGTGACGGGGCAATTAGTGCCGAGGGGCCGGTGTGTGCTGTAGGTCTGTGAGCCCCCCGCCCGGGGAGAGCCCCGGCACCCCCAGAGGAGAGCTGAGCCCCCCTGGGGTGGCGGGGCCCGGGGTCAGGGGGCCGGCACAGCACGAGCGTGGCTGAGCGCAGGGAGGGATCTCATAAACCCTTCTAATAAACTCTAATAAACTCTCCTAATAAACTCTCCTCAGTGCAAAGGTCCCCGATGCTCTGCAGGGACCCCCGGCTTTGTCCACAGGCCCTTCGCCGGGTGGGATCCCGCCGGACCCCAGGAGCGTCCCCGCGGCCCAAGTCCGGCGCTGCTCGTGGCTGCTGCCCACGCGGTGCCGGCGGTGGCCGGCGGGGGCTCCGGGCTCTGCCGGTGCCGGGTCGCGGAATAAAGGCGGCGGCTTCGTGCAGGTGCTGAATAAAAGCTGGGAACGGGCGCGGGGGCTCCGACCGGCACCGGCTGCCCTCTCCTGCCCGGCCGGGGCAGCCCGGCCTCCCGGGGCCCGGAGCGGGGCTGCGGGCGCTGCCCCCCGGCCTGGGGGGAGCCAGGACCAGCCACGGGGTTGGGGCTGTGGGTGAGCCGTGATACTGACCACACAGGCTCAGCCTCAAGCTCCGAACCACGGGGCTGGCGCTCTGCTTCTGAGCCCTGACACTGGCCACACGAGCCCTGGTGGGAGCCCCCCAAAACACGGCACTGGGCTCTGCTTCAAGCCCCCCCCACACAGCACTCGAGCTCCCTGTGAGAGCCCTGACATTAGCCACATGAGCCCTGGTCTCAAACCCCAAAACACAGGACTTAGTCTCTGGTTTTCAGTCCCCAGACACAGCACTTGGTCTCTCTCAGCTCTAACACTGGCCACATGAGCCTGGTTTCAAGCCCCAGTAATGCAGGACTTAGTCTCTGTTTCCAAGCTCTAACACTGGCTAAATGAGCCCGGTTTCAAGGCTCCATAACACAGGACTTAGTCTCTGTTTCTGAGCACACACACAAAGGACTCTTGCCTCTGTTTCTGAGGGCCAGATGAGCCTGGTTCCATGACTGCAAAACGCAGGACTTAATCTCTCCTTTCCAGCCCCCAAACACAGGACTTAGTCTCTGTTTCTGAGCTCTAACACTGGCCCAATGAGCCCTCTTTTGTGGAGGCTTTGTTAAGTGAGAAGGGGCATGATTTCATGCCACTGAGCAGTCTGAGCAATCCAGGCTTTGAGCAAGTCAGGCCCAGAGCGAGTCACCTTGGACTCTCCTTGAACACTGCAAAAATGCAACAAAACAAGGGCTGGGCAGCTGTAACAAACAGATAAGAAAAACAGGAAAAGGGGAGGGGGTGCTCACTGCTCTGTGTATCTAAAATTATAGACCAATCGTATATGCTACTAGTACGCGTGGACAGCAAGGCTTTACCAATGGAAACGCGGGCTTTGGTGCGCGATCAGCGTGCTCTCTGCTTACACTCTATATATATCCTGTACGTGTAATCATTAAATGGAGAACTTCCATACTCATATTGGGATTGTGTCGTTACTCCGGAACCGTCGCCCAGCACCTGTGAGCCGCGCCTTCGACTTCCCCTTTTCTTCACTCTTTCAAGACCCCAAAACGCAGGACTTAAGTCTCTTTTTCTGAGGGTGAAATGAGCCTGGTTTCAAGCCCTAAACATGCAGGACTTAGTCTCTGTTTCTCAACTCTCACACTGGCCAAATGAGCCTGGTTTCATGCTCCCAAATGCAGGACTTGGTCTGTGTTAACGAGTCTGGTTTCAAGCTCCCCAAACACATGACTTGGTCTTTCTTTGGGAGCCCTAAAATGTAGAACTGAGACATAAACTGACCAAATGAGCCCGCTTTGAAGCCCCCCCAAATGCAGGACTTTGTTTCTGAGGGCCAAATGAGCTGGGTTCAAGACTGCACAACACAGGACTTGGCCTGTTTCTGAGCCACAACACACAGGACTTGGTCTCTCGTTTCAAGCCCCCAAAATGCAGCACTTGGTGTGTGTTAACGAGCCCGGTTCAAGCCCCTCAATGCCGGGCCATAGCAGAAAAGGGGCCGCCGCGCTCCGGTCCCCCGGGCCCCCCGCGCCGCCCGCACTCACCGCGCCTGCGCCGCCGCCACGCCCCGCGCCTGCGCCGCCCGCGCCTTTTATGGGCACGGCCCCGCCCCCGGCGGTTGGGCGGTGGGATTATGGCCTCATTAGCGCTAATTAACGACCCCCGCCCTCGGGTGGCTTCGCATCGCCGCCGCTCTCCCTGTCCTCGCCCTTAACGCCAAACAGGTGGAACGGGGACGGGGAGAGCGCGGACACCCCTGAGCGGCCCCCGCTGCACTTAACGAGTGACGGGGCAATTAGTGCCGAGGGGCCGGTGTGTGCTGTAGGTCTGTGAGCCCCCCGCCCGGGGAGAGCCCCGGCACCCCCAGAGGAGAGCTGAGCCCCCCTGGGGTGGCGGGGCCCGGGGTCAGGGGGCCGGCACAGCACGAGCGTGGCTGAGCGCAGGGAGGGATCTCATAAACCCTTCTAATAAACTCTAATAAACTCTCCTAATAAACTCTCCTCAGTGCAAAGGTCCCCGATGCTCTGCAGGGACCCCCGGCTTTGTCCACAGGCCCTTCGCCGGGTGGGATCCCGCCGGACCCCAGGAGCGTCCCCGCGGCCCAAGTCCGGCGCTGCTCGTGGCTGCTGCCCACGCGGTGCCGGCGGTGGCCGGCGGGGGCTCCGGGCTCTGCCGGTGCCGGGTCGCGGAATAAAGGCGGCGGCTTCGTGCAGGTGCTGAATAAAAGCTGGGAACGGGCGCGGGGGCTCCGACCGGCACCGGCTGCCCTCTCCTGCCCGGCCGGGGCAGCCCGGCCTCCCGGGGCCCGGAGCGGGGCTGCGGGCGCTGCCCCCCGGCCTGGGGGGAGCCAGGACCAGCCACGGGGTTGGGGCTGTGGGTGAGCCGTGATACTGACCACACAGGCTCAGCCTCAAGCCCCGAACCACGGGGCTGGCGCTCTGCTTCTGAGCCCTGACACTGGCCACACGAGCCCTGGTGGGAGCCCCCCAAAACACGGCACTGGGCTCTGCTTCAAGCCCCCCCCACACAGCACTCGAGCTCCCTGTGAGAGCCCTGACATTAGCCACATGAGCCTGGTCTCAAACCCCAAAACACAGGACTTAGTCTCTGGTTTTCAGTCCCCAGACACAGCACTTGGTCTCTCTCAGCTCTAACACTGGCCACATGAGCCTGGTTTCAAGCCCCAGTAATGCAGGACTTAGTCTCTGTTTCCAAGCTCTAACACTGGCTAAATGAGCCCGGTTTCAAGGCTCCATAACACAGGACTTAGTCTCTGTTTCTGAGCACACACACAAAGGACTCTTGCCTCTGTTTCTGAGGGCCAGATGAGCCTGGTTCCATGACTGCAAAACGCAGGACTTAATCTCTCCTTTCCAGCCCCCAAACACAGGACTTAGTCTCTGTTTCTGAGCTCTAACACTGGCCCAATGAGCCCTCTTTTGTGGAGGCTTTGTTAAGTGAGAAGGGGCATGATTTCATGCCACTGAGCAGTCTGAGCAATCCAGGCTTTGAGCAAGTCAGGCCCAGAGCGAGTCACCTTGGACTCTCCTTGAACACTGCAAAAATGCAACAAAACAAGGGCTGGGCAGCTGTAACAAACAGATAAGAAAAACAGGAAAAGGGGAGGGGGTGCTCACTGCTCTGTGTATCTAAAATTATAGACCAATCGTATATGCTACTAGTACGCGTGGACAGCAAGGCTTTACCAATGGAAACGCGGGCTTTGGTGCGCGATCAGCGTGCTCTCTGCTTACACTCTATATATATCCTGTACGTGTAATCATTAAATGGAGAACTTCCATACTCATATTGGGATTGTGTCGTTACTCCGGAACCGTCGCCCAGCACCTGTGAGCCGCGCCTTCGACTTCCCCTTTTCTTCACTCTTTCAAGACCCCAAAACGCAGGACTTAAGTCTCTTTTTCTGAGGGTGAAATGAGCCTGGTTTCAAGCCCTAAACATGCAGGACTTAGTCTCTGTTTCTCAACTCTCACACTGGCCAAATGAGCCTGGTTTCATGCTCCCAAATGCAGGACTTGGTCTGTGTTAACGAGTCTGGTTTCAAGCTCCCCAAACACATGACTTGGTCTTTCTTTGGGAGCCCTAAAATGTAGAACTGAGACATAAACTGACCAAATGAGCCCGCTTTGAAGCCCCCCCAAATGCAGGACTTTGTTTCTGAGGGCCAAATGAGCTGGGTTCAAGACTGCACAACACAGGACTTGGCCTGTTTCTGAGCCACAACACACAGGACTTGGTCTCTCGTTTCAAGCCCCCAAAATGCAGCACTTGGTGTGTGTTAACGAGCCCGGTTCAAGCCCCTCAATGCCGGGCCATAGCAGAAAAGGGGCCGCCGCGCTCCGGTCCCCCGGGCCCCCCGCGCCGCCCGCACTCACCGCGCCTGCGCCGCCGCCACGCCCCGCGCCTGCGCCGCCCGCGCCTTTTATGGGCACGGCCCCGCCCCCGGCGGTTGGGCGGTGGGATTATGGCCTCATTAGCGCTAATTAACGACCCCCGCCCTCGGGTGGCTTCGCATCGCCGCCGCTCTCCCTGTCCTCGCCCTTAACGCCAAACAGGTGGAACGGGGACGGGGAGAGCGCGGACACCCCTGAGCGGCCCCCGCTGCACTTAACGAGTGACGGGGCAATTAGTGCCGAGGGGCCGGTGTGTGCTGTAGGTCTGTGAGCCCCCCGCCCGGGGAGAGCCCCGGCACCCCCAGAGGAGAGCTGAGCCCCCCTGGGGTGGCGGGGCCCGGGGTCAGGGGGCCGGCACAGCACGAGCGTGGCTGAGCGCAGGGAGGGATCTCATAAACCCTTCTAATAAACTCTAATAAACTCTCCTAATAAACTCTCCTCAGTGCAAAGGTCCCCGATGCTCTGCAGGGACCCCCGGCTTTGTCCACAGGCCCTTCGCCGGGTGGGATCCCGCCGGACCCCAGGAGCGTCCCCGCGGCCCAAGTCCGGCGCTGCTCGTGGCTGCTGCCCACGCGGTGCCGGCGGTGGCCGGCGGGGGCTCCGGGCTCTGCCGGTGCCGGGTCGCGGAATAAAGGCGGCGGCTTCGTGCAGGTGCTGAATAAAAGCTGGGAACGGGCGCGGGGGCTCCGACCGGCACCGGCTGCCCTCTCCTGCCCGGCCGGGGCAGCCCGGCCTCCCGGGGCCCGGAGCGGGGCTGCGGGCGCTGCCCCCCGGCCTGGGGGGAGCCAGGACCAGCCACGGGGTTGGGGCTGTGGGTGAGCCGTGATACTGACCACACAGGCTCAGCCTCAAGCTCCGAACCACGGGGCTGGCGCTCTGCTTCTGAGCCCTGACACTGGCCACACGAGCCCTGGTGGGAGCCCCCCAAAACACGGCACTGGGCTCTGCTTCAAGCCCCCCCCACACAGCACTCGAGCTCCCTGTGAGAGCCCTGACATTAGCCACATGAGCCCGGTCTCAAACCCCAAAACACAGGACTTAGTCTCTGGTTTTCAGTCCCCAGACACAGCACTTGGTCTCTCTCAGCTCTAACACTGGCCACATGTGGGAATCTGGCCCTTCCTTTTGAGCATTGTCTCAGAAATCGTAAACCACGTGCTCGGGCGACATCTTATGGCGGCTGCCTGGAATGCCTGAGCCTGGCAACGTGGGATGGCGCAATAAGCTAGGCGCCCGCCCTCCACCCGCCTCCGGATGCGTGTCTCCGGTGACAGCCTGGCAAGGGGCCAATCCTACTGCGCAGGAACCGGACATGTCCCGCCTTCGGACCTGTGATTGGTGCGAACTGTTGACTGACGGCTCCCAGTCACATGACTCTGCCGAAAAACTCTATAAAAGAGGCTGGATCACTTCAACACGGGGGACCCTCACCGCCATCTTCCAAGTAGGAAGGAGGACACCGCTGGATCTCAGGGTGGTGAATATTTTCTTTCTCTTTCTCTTTCAACTGTTTTCTCTGTTGCTTTCTTTCTTTTATCTCTCTCTCTTTCTTTTCCTTGAATATTGAGTTGCCTCAGTGTTGGACCTAATAAAGTCAGAGCCAAGTGTGTTGATACCTTGCCTCGGTTGTGCTTTGTCTGAACTCAAGGATCACGAATCTTTAATATTTCGGGTCAGGATTTTTTGGGGGTGCTTTACCTGCAGGCAGGTTAAGCATACCGGGCTGTCTGCATTGAACCAGGCACGCCGCACGTGGGCTGCACTGGAATTACTAATTAGGCGGGTCTCTCTCTCTCTCTCTCTCTCGGAGAGCAGGGGACGGGGATTGTCTGCATTTTATTTCTAGATTTGCTCCTTTTTTGACTAATTAGGCGGGTCTCTCTCTCTCCCTCTCTCTCTCTCGGGGGGGGCGGACGGGGGGCGGCTGTCTGCATTTTATTTCTAGATTTGCTTTAGAGGCGGACCTTAAATCCGGAACCCGACATTTATAAATTGGCGTAGTCGGCAGGATCCTTGAGTTTTCGGAAGGTATCAATAACTTAGAGAGAATGGGTGCAATTCTGAGTGCATTTGATGTAACGCAAGAGCAGGAGTTGGAGGACTCGGCACAGACGCCGCAGACAAAAGAGCTTTTGGTGCGGTTGTTGCAAGATCGGTTGGTAACTTTAGAGGAGAGAAACTGTGAATTGGAGGAAAGGGTTAAAACTCTGCAGGATGAAGTAGAGAATGAGCGGGAGAACGTAAGGTGTTTGCAGGAGGCTTTTGTGGAGAACTTACGTGCTTGTGACTGCAGAGGGCGACGGAGTCGTGCACAGGCAGCTGATGCAGCCCCGTCCCCTGGTGATGATCACAAAGGGGATGGTTTGTACCGCAAGGGGGAACCAGAGGAAGCGGGGACACAATGTGATTTACTGCAGGGTCCTACGCAACCCCTTCGACCGCTGGTTAAGGTCGAATATGCTTATGAGGATAGTGAGGACCATAATCCTAAGATGGTTACTAAGGAGGTGCCGTACACAGCAGCTGAATTGGCTAAGTTGAAAAGGGATTTTTCACGCAGTCCAAAGGAGTCTGAGACAGAGTATGTGTGGAGAGTGTCGTTGACTGGTGGTGATCAGATTCTGTTGAGTGAAAGAGAAGCTGAGGGATATTGGGGACCTGGAGTGTTTTTGACTACTGGTGATAATAGAGCCCCTTGGTCTCTCACTCAGCGAGCAGCTTATTGGGCTGGAGGTTTGAATCCCTTGGAGAGGGGAGATCCTCTTGCGCTTACAGGCTCGGTGGATCAGCTTGTGGAGAATGTGCACAAGGCGGCTTGTTTGCAAATGATGTATGATCGGGAATTGAAGCTTAGGCAGGAATCCCCAATGATGATACCGGTAGATCCTGAGAGGATGACTCCCCTGGTTAGAGGTTTGCCTGATTCATTGAAACCCTTAGGAATTCAATTGCAAGGTACTATCAGAAATACCCCTCAGAGTGCACGGGTGACAGCTGCTTTAACTGGAGTTTTAACCCCGGATCGCCGTACCCCAGAACAGAAGGTGTGGACTTGGGGGGAAGTAGCTCAAGAATTGATTAACTATGGGCGAAAATATGGTCCTGTGAAATCGGAATCTAAAACTGTGAGGCGTGCGGAGGCGAAGTTTCCTCCAACGAGGCCCTCTCCCCCGAACCCAGTGAATTCAAAGAAAGATACTATATCTCACAGGAAAGCATTGTGGTTGATAGGAAAACATAAGGGAATACCCCTGAAGTGTATGAATGGGCTTAATACAGAACAGTTGGAGAAAATGGTATTAGGGTGGTCAGAGAGAGGCACGAAAGTAATTACCACTGATGAGGGATGGGTGATTAAACCACCAGAAAAACCACCAGCTAGTGTCCCTGGGGGAAGGTGCGAAATTCCCTCTGCCCCACCTTGGGTGGAGCAGGAGGTAGTTTTTAAATCTTCCCCCAGAAGGGAGGAAAACTAGTTCCTTCGCCCGTCTCTCGTGAGCGGATGGGCGAAGGGTGGATGCACATTAGACAGCTCACCCTCACCCCTCGAGGTGATTTGATTTCATATTGTGTGGTGGGACCTAAACAAATACCTATTCCTTTTGTAGTGGACACTGGTGCTCAAATCTCTGCTATACAGGAGGATGATGCCCATCGATGTGGACTAAAACCTTCAAAAAAATCCCTGATGGTGTCAGATGCATTCGGGAATGTTAAGGCACAGACGTTAGTGCGAACCTCTCTCAGACTCCCTGGGGAAGACACACCGATTACTGTAGAAATGGTAATGGGAGAATTCCCTTCAAATCTATTGGGAATGGATGTCTTAAAGGGCCGTAAGTGGACAGACAATAAGGGAGGTAACTGGATATTTGGAGTTGCCAAACTAAATTTGAGACTCCTGATTCCAGCCCCTCCCCTTCCCCCATCTGCAGTGACTAATGTGAAACCATATTCTCTACCCCTGGGAGCCAGAGAGGGCATAGCCCTTGTTTTGACAGAATTGCGGGAACAAGGAATTATAGTTCCCACGCACTCGCCTTACAACTCTCCGGTATGGCCCGTGCGAAAACCAAATGGGAAATGGCGACTGACGATTGATTATCGTCGATTGAATGCCAATACAGGACCCCTAACTGCTGCTGTGCCTAACATTGCTGAACTCATTAGTACCATTCAGGAGCAAGCCCACCCTATTTTGGCAACTATTGATGTTAAAGATATGTTTTTCATGGTTCCTCTCCAACCAGAGGATCAGGCTCGCTTTGCCTTCACTTGGGAAGGACAGCAATATACATTTACAAGGTTACCTCAAGGGTTTAAACACTCCCCAACTCTGGCACACCATGCCCTGGCCAGGGAGTTGGAACAAATCCCTCTGGAAGAGAATGTCAAAACTTATCAATACATTGATGATGTGCTAATAGGGGGAGACCAAATTGAATCTGTGGGCAGGATGCAATCAGCAATTATCGCACACCTGGAAGGGTTGGGATTGCAAGTCCCACCTGAAAAGGTTCAATTGCCTGCAAATGAAGTTAAATTTCTGGGAATCTGGTGGAAAGGAGGAACCATGTGCATTCCAGATGATACTCTGCTAGCCTTAGACCAGGTAAAATTACCTACCTCAAAACGAGAACTGCAGCAAGCACTAGGAACTTTGGTATTTTGGCGAAAACATATCCCTGATTTTTCCATAATAGCTAGGCCGTTGCATAATTTGTTACGGAAAGGTGTCTCTTGGGAGTGGACCCCTGTCCACGAGGAAGCTTTACAACTACTGATATTTGAGGCTTCTAGTCACCAAGCCTTAGGTCCAATTCATCCTACCGATCCCATCCAAATTGAATGGGGGTTTGCTGAATCTGGACTATCACTTCACTTCTGGCAAAAGGGACCAGAGGGACCCCCGAGACCTGTTGGCTTTTATTCTCGTAGTTTTAAAGATGCAGAGAAACGTTATACAGTATGGGAAAAGGGATTATTTGTGGTAAGCTTAGCGCTACGAGAGGCCGAGCGCACCATTCGCCAGCAACCAATCATTCTCAGAGGCCCCTTTAAGGTAATAAAACCAATTTTAGCAGGGACCCCACCCCCTGACGGGGTGGCACAACGAGCATCTGTGCGGAAATGGTATGCACAAATTGAACATTATTGTGGTATCTTTAATGTAACAGAAGGCACACCTAAAAAATTAGCTATACAGGAGGAATTCTCTCCAGATCATGAGAATAACCTCCCACCTCCTGTCATACAAGTAGTGCTTCCATTTTCCAAGCAATTACCAAATACCGGGCTCACTGATGCCTCAGCCAAACGTGAGGCAAAAGTGTGGAAGTATCGAGCTGCTGCTTTACAAGCCCAGACTGATGAGAAAATCATAACAGAAGGTGAAGGTAGTGCACAAGTGGGTGAATTAATTGCTGTTTGGAGTGTTTTCCAACATGAGGCTCAATCTTCTTCTCCTGTCTACATCTACACTGACTCTCTCACTGTCTTCAAGGGATGCACCGAGTGGCTTCCTTTCTGGGAGAAAAATGGGTGGGAAGTCAACCGGATACCGGAATGGCAAAAGGAAAAGTGGCAGGACATTTTAAGAATTGCCACACAAGGGAATTTTGCCATAGCCTGGGTGGCCTCTCACCAAAGCAGTGACGATCTAACTAGCCAATTGAACAATAAAGTGGACGAATTGTCTCGTCTGGCTCCCTTACAAAATGAATCAGTAACAGAAAATTGGGAGAGACTATTGGAGTGGCTACATGTCAAACGAGGACACACAGGAGCCAAAGACCCTTACTGCGAAGCACAGGCTCGAGGCTGGCCTGTCACAAGGGAGAACTGTCGAACATGTATTTCCGGGTGCAGCTTATGCCGCCACAGACTCGACAGACATCCCCTAGACAGCCCTCCCCTACACATTAAAAGCGGAAAAGGACTGTGGGAAACCTGGCAAGTAGATTATATTGGACCTTTCCGCAAGTCAGAAGGAAAGCAATATGTGTTAGTGGGAGTGGAAGTGATATCAGGACTGGCACAGGCAGAAGCGTTTGCCCGAGCCACCGGGGCAAACACCATCCAAGCCTTAAAAGGATGGTTTAGTTCTTTCCCAAAACCTCAATCGATTCAATCGGATAATGGCTCACATTTTTCAGCAAAGATGGTTCAGGATTGGGCAAATGAAGAGGGAATCAAATGGACTTTCCACACTCCCTACTACCCCCAAGCAAATGGGATAGTGGAAAGGACCAATGGCTTACTAAAGCGATTCCTAAAACCGCATGACCCAGGATGGGCAAACCGGTTATGGGATGCTCTCACTTTGGTGAACAACCGGTGGGGAAAATTTGGCAGCCCGAAAATTACAGCTTTTTATCCGGAGCCCCCGACAATCATACCTGCCCCCAAGGGTCCAGATCACCCCAAAAATTCAGCTTATCATCCAGGACAACCAGTACTGGTAAAACTCCCTACCGTGGGAGAAGTTCCACTGGTATTTGTTGCTCCGTTCAATGAATATGCATGGAAAGCAAAAGATGCCCTGGGAAAGGAGCATAAAATTAATACACGATGGATTGTTCCATCATTTTAACTAAAACCTCATCCGGTCCTTTCACTAATAGGACCGAGAAGTTTCTTTTTCTGTTCCTTTGCAGGTCGGAAGATAGAAGTTCAGAGAAGCAGAAGAAGAAAGCAACATTTAATGGAAGTTTTGATTGAATGTATAGTTTTAAATTGTATAGCCTTAATAATTTTTGCAATATGCCTTTGTCACTATTGACAAATTGTTTTGGGCAGTTGTATGTTGTCTTGTCTATACTGTTCAAAGCCTACCCGGTGAGAACCTTGCTTCCGTGTTCTCAGGTTTAACATGGGGAAAATGAGTTCTTGTTGTTGGGAAAATTGGTTACTCAAGCTTTTAAGCTTATTAATTGCTGGGTGTGTGGCGGACCATTTGGTCTGAAAGTTGATTGTGGATCTCCATTTCTCTTGCTCATGAGTGGATTGTGAAAAGAATCACCCTCATCTTGGCCTATGCAACACCCTGCTCCTGGTCACTATTGTATTAGTTACACCCAAAAGGGAGGGTGCTACAATCAGTCCCTGGTGGGAGAAGATTTTCTGGTCACCCACTGATTACACTCACTTTGGGGAAATATTAGGTACAAATTGTGTTTGGAAACACTGAGCAGGAGCATGGTAATGCAATTAGTGCCGAGGGGCCGGTGTGTGCTGTAGGTCTGTGAGCCCCCCGCCCGGGGAGAGCCCCGGCACCCCCAGAGGAGAGCTGAGCCCCCCTGGGGTGGCGGGGCCCGGGGTCAGGGGGCCGGCACAGCACGAGCGTGGCTGAGCGCAGGGAGGGATCTCATAAACCCTTCTAATAAACTCTAATAAACTCTCCCAATAAACTCTCCTCACTGCAAAGGTCCCCGAGGCTCTGCAGGGACCCCCGGCTTTGTCCACAGGCCCTTCGCCGGGTGGGATCCCGATGGAGCGAGTGTCCCCGGGGCCGGGGTGATGCTGCCCAGGGCCGGGCTCTCCGCCCCAGCAGCCCCCGCCCGCCGTCGCTCCCCGACACACCGGTGGCCTCTCGCGCCATCCCGGCCCACACAACACGACGCTTCCCACGGCAAACGTTAACAGCGAGGACTGGGCTCACCCCAGGCTGCTCCCACAGCCCCAGCGCCCAGCCCAGGGGCTCTGTGGGGCCCGGGGCAGCCCCCGCAGCCACGCACAAGCCCCCCGGTTCCGGGGATGCTCATGGAGACACTGGGGCGCATGGACCCACGTCAGGGCACGTGGACCCCATCAGACACAACACCGGGGCCCAGGGCTGGGCTCCCCAGCACGGCCGGGCTCCGCACAGCCCCTCTCCAGGGCCAGCAGCAGGGCACGGGGGGCTCCCAAAGCCCTCGCTGGGGCCCTGCCGCCCCAGGGATGGCCGCAGGCTCTGCGCACCCCTGCGGCAGGAGCTGCCGGGGCTCCGGGCAGCCCCACGCCAGGGAGGGCAGCAGCAAAGCCCCAGCCCCGGAGAGGTCAGAGCCCCCGGCCCCTTCCATAGCCCAAAGGCCCCACAGCCGCCATGACAGCCCTGTCCCCCCACTCCGCCCCCAGCCCGGCCCCCCCCAGGTGTGGGTCATTTCTCATCAGCTGGGAGCACCCACAGGTGTGGGGCTGCCCCAGGTGCTGCTGCTGCACTGGAGAGTGGGGGCAAACAGGGAAATGGGAGGGGGAGGAAGAAAAAAAAGAAAAAAAATAGAAAAAAAAGGTAAACAAGAAAAAAGTTAAAAAAGAAAAAAAAAGTAAAAGAGCACAAAAAAGACAGGAAAAAAATGAAAAAATGTAAAAACAAAAGAACACTAAAAAGGAAAAAAAAAACAAGAAAGCAAAAAAAGAGGAAAAAAGGAAAAAGAGATAAAATAAGAAAAAAGAAAACCTACTATAAACAAGGAAGAAACAGAAAAAACGCAAGGAGAAAGAAAGAAAATGAATAATAATAATAAAAAAAAACAACAACAACAAAAAAAACAACACAAAAATGTAAAGCAGAGGTGCAGAAGCAGCACTGTGCCCAGCAGAGGCACCTGCCCTGGCCCGTGGGCAGCTGGTGGGGACAGGGAGAGCCGGTGAAGCAGTAACTGCCCCTACAAAGCCCCTGCCGGGGGGGGGGACAAATTAAACAAAAAAAAAAGAAAAAGAAAAAGAAAAAACACCCCACAAAACCCCAAACAAACTGTGCCAAATAAAGAAAGAAAACAGCTGCCAACCACACTGACCTGCTGAAAAGCAGAACAAGCAAAAAAAGCACCCCAAAACCTGGCCCCCGCCCCCCCCCTCCCAGCACCCAGAGCCAGGCAGGGCACCCGGGTCAGGGACCCCCCCCCCCCGCATTGCCCTGGTCGGGGTCCCTCTGCACCACCCTGGAGCGGGGGGGAGGGGGTTGGGGTGTCACTTGGGGCGAACCCCCAGGCTGCTTTTAGGGCCAGGGAGTGGGGCAGGTTCTGGGGCCTCGGGCTGCCCCTGCTTGGGGGGGGGGGGCTCTTGTTTTGGGGGGGTGGTTTCTTTTTAAAACACATAACAAGGCAAAGGTTGGGGGGGGGCATTGCTGTGATGGGGGGGAACATCGCTGTGATGAGGACATCAGTGTACTGGGAGGACATGGCTGTGCTGGGGGGACACACCCCGCTGTGCGGGGGGACACGCGCCTGCCCGGCCCGCAGACGCCGGTCGGGGGTTGCGATCCCTCCCGGGGCCGGGAGGAGCCGCCCGGGGCTGCCCGGGGCTGTCGGAGCCGCTCTGGGGATCACAGACACCCCCCCGTGCCAGCAAAGGGCTTCGCAGCGGGGACCCGAGGGGACGCCCCGGGGGTCCGGGCAGCGGCTCCGCTTTTCTCCCCGGGGCGATGCCAAGCGCTGCCCCGGGCGCCGCGGCACCTTCCCCGGTGCCCTGCCCCGTGCCGGGGGGGCTCATCCCACCCTCCCCGTTACCGGCCGCGCCGGGGGCTCCGGCTGAGCCATCGGGCGGGTTTGGGCAGCCCCGTGCCCTGTCCGGGGCAGCCCGGGCGAGCGGGTGACCTGTGCCGGGCACCGGGAATCCCTCTGACTCGGGAACATCTCTCACACCCTCCCGCTCGTGTTAAACCAAACCCACGGACCCGACCCAGCCCCGAACCCCCGGACCCTCGGCAGCGGGGCAGGGGCTGTGCCCAGGGGGTAAAGCCCAGGGGGTTCCCCTGCCTGCCCCGTCCCGGCACCCCCCAGCCACCCCCGGCCCCCCGGCCCCAGCCCAGGGGAGAAGCCGGTTACAAAGCCTCTGGTTCTTCCCGTTCCTGGGGCTGGGGGCACGTGGGGCCGCCCCATGTAACCCCCCCCCATGTACCCCCCGCACCCCCACGCCATCCCCGTGCCCGCTCGGCCCCTGCCCGCTCCTGAGCGGGTTCCTCAGCGGGTTCCTCAGTGGAGCAAACCCACTCCAAGCAGACAAATACGGGGCTCATCTGGGGGAGGTGTGACTCCAAAAATCAATTTTCAAAGCTCAACTTGAATATCTGACCCTGAATTTTATTTAATTATTTTTTCCCCCCAGCTGAACACCCAGAGACCGTGTTGCTTTGAAAGCCTGACAGAGTGATTACATTTTATTGTTTAATGTGAAAGGGAGAGTTCTTCCAGCAGCATAAACTGTTCTAATTACATCCTGATTTTTCTAATTACTTATTTTTACCAGTGTGCTCCATGCCTTTCACGCATGAAAAAGAGAGAGTGCCGCATCAGCAGGCAAGCCCTGTGTACCAAGGCACGATTATCTCGGCTTCCAGAGTACTACAGAACGTAAAGGTGTTGGTACGTAGCAGAGGGGAATAAACACGCTGTAATCACAGAGGGCAGATGCTGTCCCCTGCGATGCCCTGACCCGCGGCGCTCCGGGACATGGTGCTGTGCTCGGGATAGGAATGACTTTATTGTGAAGAGAGAAATTGCTGATCTGCATCGCACAGAAATCCCCTCTGAAATGATGGGAGCCACTTGGTCGCTGGTGTGGTTCTTGTACTCCATTTCTGATGGCTGTCCCCCGCGAGGCACGAGCCTGGCTCTCTCCCCCGCCTCCACTGCCCATTGCGTGGTGGTTGTGTCCTTGTTTGTTTGTTTGTTTTTTTTTAACAGCTGAAGAAGATTCAGTTCTGGGTACAGCCCTGGGTCTGAATCGCGCAGGGTGAGTGATACTCCCAGCATCCTTGCAGCGCGTCAGCAATACGTTCCCAAACTGCTCGCCTCACTCCCTTTCTCTGCCAAGACCCCGCTAAAGCAACCTGTGTCTGACAGTCTCCTAGAAGAGGGTTAGACCTCAGAAGACAACCCAGATCTACGCAGGGGACTGCCAAAGGCTGGCAAAGATGAAGAATACAGCTGCTTCTTCTGGTGTTGATGCTTCACTGACAAAAATTGCAACAACCGGGATCATCTTTACCAGACACTTTGAGACCTGGCAACTGTTCCAGCTTTGGGCTTTTCTGAACCGCTGCTTCCCACGCCGACGTGTTTGCAGCAAAGTTCATAGCTGGGGTACGGGGGAGAAGGTTTTAAGGTGGTGATGGAGGTTTGTATTTATTTCCTTGGGGAAATATGTTGTTCTTTCAAATTGCTCACTACCCAAGGCCTGAAATTACCAGCTGTAGTGTGTGAAGTCTGTCTTGTACCTACAAAATTCATTGCATACGCATGTACGTGATGAGCTGTTAGCTGTGAATTCAGCCTGGCTGGGTTTCCTGGCTCATTTAATTCTTTGAGTCGTAAATAAATCCGTTCTAGTGTGAAAGCACCCCCAGGCCCTGCCGGGAACGCTCCACTTTCTTACTTCAGTTTTATGGGATATGTCAATGAAGTATAAGCCTCAGTGACAGGTGTCTCAGAGGACACATTGGTCAGTTTATCCCCATCTTGCCGAGGTGGTACCACCTAATCTGTAGGAGCAGACAACTGCCCCAGCTGGCCCGTGGCTCTGCGTGTCCTGCGCGTGGCTGCGGTTAGTGGCAGCTAACACCAGGATGGTCAGAGACGATTAGTCCCTGGATTTAACAACTTCTGTACTGCTGCTGCTTTACGTGGCCTTAATCTTCCAAATAAAGTTCGTTAAATAAATAGGAGTAAGACAGTACGTGAACACCGTGTTGGTATTGCAGCCAGCACTGTCACTCGACAGCTGACCCGTGTTCTGATATGCATAGGATGGAAGAAATAGAGACATTTTTATCTGCTCTGTGTTAATGAGTATATTTAATAGATCTGCACGGAAAGAAAAGCTTGATTTCATGTTCTGCAAAATGCTGGATTCTGCAATTATTTCCTGTTTGTCCTCAGGCTACTGCTACGGCAGTGCGGTGGAGGGGGGCTTTGCTAAGGGGGAGTTGGCTTCTTGTGTGGGATTTCCAGTTGGTTTTGTTGGTTTGTTTTTTTTTTTAATACAATTGTCTTTGGGAAAAGAAGGGGGAAGAGAGGAAAAAGTCGGTAGCTGGCTCAAATTGAGGGTTTCTCTACTACGTGCGATGTAGGTCGAAGGACTCCTTTGAGGGCGGCGAAGGCAGCGCACGAGCAAATAGCAACGAGTGGGGTCGCTGCGGCAGCGCGACCCTTAATTAGCCAGAGATCCAGCTGCCACCATAGAATCGGTACAGATTTATACCGAATAAATTTAAATTGGCAACAAAACAGACTCTGCCCAGTATCTTCTGTGCATCACAAGGGTGTAAGACGTGACGGAATTTCACCTTACCTTTTGCTTCACGATCTTTCCTCTGGCTGAGAAACTCTCAGTAGTGGGCACTGAGAAAGTAACTGACTGTAACAAACAGCCTGGGCCATATTTGATTGAAAATTCCACAATTTAGGCCCAATAAAATAACTAGAAAACATGGCGAGATACCCTTTGAAAAACTATTAATGATGATTTAAAAAAAAATTGTATCTGACTGTTATAAGGACTGACACCAACCAGTGCTGAATAGCAGAATGTAAAAAAAAGAAACATACACATCTTAGGGAGCTGGGTACAGAGGAATTATAATTATGAAGGTTCAGATAAGGTGCCCAGCTGGGTGCTGTTCCTTTTTACGCTGCACTGGCAGTAAAAGAGAGTGAGCCATTATTTCTACATTTAACACCTGTACATTTTTATTAGTTAAATCAGCCATTGTACACATCACAGCTATGTATTGTTAGTGTTGTATTTTTTTTTTAATTTTTAACTAATACATGCCCTCATAGATATATTCAATTAGTGTTATCACCATGGGAACAAGATGCTGATTCGTCAACTCAAAATTCACTTCTTCTCACAGTATTCAAGTTCTTTGAGAGCACAGCAAAAAAATCAAACTAAGAGGTGAATAACCATTATGTTGTCACACAGAACATCATCTGCACCGCAAACAACACAACAGAAATGCATTTCTTTAGAGCCCCATCCTCGAAGACCCTCCTGTGCTGTCTCTGACGACGAGGAAGCCGTGATGTGCTGTGAAATGTTTCATCACGGGTCTCATTCGGTTCGGCTGCCAAAAGACTTTTTTTTGGGGTTTGGTGGGGGTTTTTTTTCCCTGCTTGCCCAAAAAAGCGCTAGCGTGGCACCTGGGGTTGTTTTGCCTGCAGGAAGCCAGAACTCCCAACATGTTTTCATGCTTTTGGCATCATTACCTTAACGAGGAAGTGCCCTTGTTCTGAGCACTGAGTGAGTCCTTAAAAAAAACCAAACCACCCTATAATCGTGGAAGGCCAGATAAGCTTGGAAAAAGTATTACTCCTAGAGAGAGGATTTGTTTTACTCTGGTTTTGAGTAGACTATTAAAAAATCAAATTGCTGTTTAAAAACATTTAGTTTGTGTGTGTGTCTGTGTGTATCATATATGCTAAAACACTAAACCCCCCCCCCCCGCCATCCATTATTTATCTGCTTATGGAAAAAATAACTACACAAGTACAAAGAAATTCGTACAGGACTAGGTACAAGAACTAGCTAATTTATGTGCTTCAAAGCATACAAACACAGTCACTCAGCCCCAGCCCCTAATCACAAAGTAAGGGCTCTCATTCTGCAAAAAATGTGCAGTAACACACACGTTTCTGTTCCACGGGCTACAAGCCACAAGCTCGGGCTTTTGTTTTTCCTTACTAGCCACATCCACTAGCCACCTATTGAACTCTGAAGAATAGCTTGGGGGAAACATAACTACCTGTACTGAATCTGAGCTGGACATAGAGGTTAACATTCTAAAACTAATCGGTTGTGACACTAGAATGCTAATTATAGCAAACAACCTTCTATTCCTGTGTTCTCTTAAAAATGGGACGTTTGAAGCTGTCTAATACTTTACTGAGCTACTAGCTCAGTACTAAGTTAAGGATGTAAAAGTATCACTTCCAGAAAAGAGGATTTTATTTCACATAATTTGAAGGTGCTTCTTTAGTTTAGAGCCATTGATCTAATCCACTGAACTTTTAAACTGAAGAAATCCAACAGCATCAGAGCAGAATTACAATATCCTGGATACTTGAATCCAAAGGTTTTTCCAAAGCATGGAGTAGTTTTCCTTTTACAAATCTTGGTCAACTCCTAATGCAACCTTCTTAACTTTTATGAAAGTACTTGTATAAGAAAAAAAAACATCCAGAAACTGGGCATAAGTATTTGCAGTACTTTGTGACAACATTCCTTTATTTGCTTTATGAGAACCAGCCAATGCAGAGATCTTATAGCTGGCGAAACAGTGACCTGTGTGATGTCACGCCTGCATTCATCCGCATTCTCTGTGCTTTCACCATGAGATTCTAGTGCTCAGTTGTAAGAGTTAACAGATGATCCTAGTCACACATTTCAGAACAGAAGCTCGTGCTTAGCTGAGAGAACCTGGGCAGTCTGGATCAGGAGACATTTACCTTCACTACGGTCCAATCCGATTGTTCAACCTCCGCGTACGTGCGAGTGCCGTGGACCTGCACGGAGTCTGTGCCGCTGGTCTCCATTGGGTGAACAATATCCATTCGGTTGATTTTTGTAAGACATTGGGTAAGGTTTGTATCTGTGGCATTAGAATGACACCATGTAGCTGAGTTAAGAATTTCACATGCTCTCTCCCTTCTGTTTTCCATATGAAGGACATATACAGGATACCGAGCAATATAATATCATATATAAAATACAGATGCATTTAGAAGCATTGCTATGTAAAATCTAAACTGAACTGAAGGGCTGCCTATAAAAACTACCACTCATTTTGGTTTTGCCTTTAACGAATTTGTTTAGTTTCCCCAAACATTTTTCAGTTTAGGAAAAAGAGGCCTCAGTGTTTTTCCACTCTTTCTTTGCTGTTACATGTTCTGCCTTGCCCTCAAATGAACAAGACTGAACTATTTTCTCTGAGAATCCTATGATATGCCATGTTACACAGACAAGCTTAGAAACAATTAAGTACAAAGTATGGTCATTCTTTCTATAGCCTAAATTTTACCCAAATTTTCTTTTTGTGATTATAACACACATCTGTCACCTCAACTAGCAAACTGGAGACAGTTACATGTACTATAACTGGAAACGGGCCTGTTGCGTGTTTCCCATCCCTTTCAAGCCAGTATTTGAGGAGTGCATGGCTCTGGTCTTGAAGGGAATTAGGATTTTCAATTCGGATCTGGTGAATTTGCTCTTCTGTGAAATCCAGTTTGATACAAACCCACTGTTTTCAGATGTTAAAACCTACATTATTTGATAAATAGGGATTTAGTTCCAATTAACAGGTTCAGAAGCAGGATGATTAAAGAAGAGAAAGCTCAGAGAATAATCAGCACTAATTATACTAAGGCTGCTAGTGTAATTAATCAGTCTTGTAACCTGCAAAGTTTGGATAAAGAGCTATAAGATCTAGATATGAAAAATCACTATGTAGAAACCGTGGATCATCATTATCCAAAATAACACATTAACACCAGTTGCTCTTGGGGATGGTTTGTCTTTTGCCCCCTCTCTCCTGGCTGCTAGAGGGAGAGAGCTGCTCTACTCCCCTATGCTCCTCGGCCCATGGCTGGGAGATCAGCCACGGGAGCCTCTTCAGCACCAGCCATGGTTGCTATTGCCCTCCCACTCTCTCTCCCATTTTCCTCCTACTGAGATGCAGCTATCCCTGTCTTGTGCCCAGCAGGTCGAGGGAAGTGATTCTCCCCCTCTGCTCCGCTCTGGTGAGACTCCACCCGCAGTACTGTGTCCAGCTCTGGGGTCCTCAGTACAGGAAACACATGGACCTGTTGGAGCGAGCCAGAGGAAGGCCATAGAAATGGTCAGAGGGCTGGAGCACTTCTCCTATAAGAAAGGCTGAGAGAGTTGGGGTTGTTCAGCCTGCAGAGGAGAAGGCTCTGAGGAGACCTTATTGCAGCCTTCCAGTACTTAAAGGTGGTCTATAAGAAAGATGGGGACAAACTTTTTACCGGGGCCTGTTGCGATAGGAGAAGGGGTGATGGTTTTAAATTAAAAGAGGGTAGATTCAGACTAGATACAAGGAAGAAATTTTTTACGATGAGGGTGGTGAAACACCAGCACAGGTCGCCCAGAGAAGCAGTAGATGCCTCATCCCTGGAAACACTCAAGGTTGGGTTGGACGGGGCTCTGAGCAACCCGATCTAGTGGAAGATGTCACTGCTCACTGCAGGGGGGTTGGACTAGATGACCTTTAATGGTCCCTTCCAAACTGAACTATTCTATGATTCATCTTGAAGACACCAAGCAGGCTCTTGGCCACACAGTGAGTCTTGTCTCTCCATTGTCTCCTTTTTTTTTTTTCTTATAATAAATATGCCCATCTACAATCTATTGTATATTGTTCTCTTTCCAGCTACAAGGGATGTCATGCTCCAGGAAAATTCAGATTGCCCCCAAAAGATATTTCCATTCCCTAGTTTCACACTTCAGATCACTACGAGCAGAAAAAGTGGGAAGACTGAGAAAGCAGAAAGTCCCACATCAGTCCATAACACATCACAGGAATATCAAAGTACTCCAGATGCTTAAAATGTCTGCAGTGACCTAAGAGGACAAATAATATTAACCTAATATAGGCATTCATACCATATCTATGCACTCAAAGAACTCATGTGACAGGCTGTTGTTGTTTATGAAGCTATTTTTCAAGAGCATATGAAGTTCTCTCGCACTATACACTCATAAAATAAACTATAAAAATAATTTTACAGTGACATGAAAACTATACATCATAATGACAGAAATTCATGGATGTATCTTTGTCTAATGTGCTGTCCTTGACTCCTTCTGTTATGCTTATACAGCAAATACTCTCAAATAATCTGTGATTTTACATATCAGCTGTAAAGTGATGTTTGGCATAATGGATGTGTAAACAGAAACTGTTCATCTCAATTGTGTTTCAACAGTAGTTTTATGTTGTCCTGGCCGCGTAACTTTAAGGAGTATCCTTAGCACTAGTTCAAAGTAGTTTTTGTGATTTAATTTTATATTTATGTCTTTACTCAGCTGCAAGAGATTTTTCCAATAAATAAAGAGAATGGCTATGAATCTGACGTTACAGCTATAAATTCCTGCAGCAGGCTACATTTTCAGTGATGCAAAGGCTGGCGCTCGTGGGCTCTCTCACGATAAATATATCAATGTCCAGCTGAAGCCCCTGCTGGAAATATGGCTTCAATTTTTTTCTTAAAAACATGGATCAATCATTGTTGCCCTTGCCTATTCTTTTCTGTCAAACGCTTCAAATGTGTTGGAGTATCTGCAGAAAGTTTGAGAAGCACTTTGGCTGTATGTCTTACAATCCCGTTGTATAACATTTAACTTCAGTGCAGTTCTTGCTCACTTTCCTTGAGATATACAATGAGCTGATCCACACTCAAAGATGAATGTGATTAATGATAATCCAACAAATTCAACAGACTTTATAGAGTAATGTAAGGGCCTTTCTGCCTGCAGAATATCCTGTGATCAGGATCTAACAGCTCCCTATGCCATTGGGCTCAAGGTTGTGTATTCCATATCCCTGGAAGAAAGCACTGAATGTCCTGCCAGTAGATAGAGGAGAGAGAAAAGCTATAGGTTTACACACTAAATTAGCTGGTTTTTTCCATTTAAATTGATGGTAATTTTGTGCTTGTACAGTGTCATTAAGAACATTTTGCAAAATAATTTCAGAAATTTCCTTCACTAAAAAAAAAAAAAAGGCAATTCCAGACCAAGGAGACTTGGAAGGCCAGTAGGAGTTAAACAATTCTTTAATTCTTGGGTCTTGCCCACTAGTAATGAAGGAGAGCCAACATCTTTTCTGATGTCATATTTATCAGAGTTATATCAAGCCTTGCAGGTGGATTACAACATCGTTTAAGATTCAAGAACTTTGTGACTCAGTGAAAGGAAATTGCAAAGGAGAGAAAGACGGGAGGAGTGAGCTTCCCCTCATGTGAAGTTTGCTACTTTAGCTTTTTTGTTGGTGACACACTCACGTCTACCTGAAATGTAACGTGTGGCAATGGCTTTGATCCTTTTCTCTCTAATGATCTGCTCAGTTGGCAACCTTGTCATGAAAATGTGACACTACCGTCTTGTTAACTCTCACCTTATGGAAGAGGTATTCTTTGAATGAAAGCATCAAAGATGTTCCTTCATCTACTTTATGGGAAAGTCTCTATTTTATGGCCATGCACACAGAAAAACTGCAGTGTTTCTAGTTATAGTATTGCCTAGGTAAAGCCAGCACAATATAACCTGTCAGTGATTGCCTGGACAGCCTCAAAGATCCCAGAAATCGACAAGACCTCTTTGCAAAGCCATATTATCAATATTTGCTTTGACAAGTAAACGCTGCCTTTTTCTCCAGAAAAAGCCAGACTGATTCATTAATTAAATTTCTTTGGACTCATTAAAAAAAAAACCCACAACACTGTGAGGTGGAACCAAGCGCCTGTGTCGCAACATGATCAAAAAAGCCTGTCTGCACTGGAAATGAAGTGTCATCTGAGCAAGAACCTCCTGAAGCATGAACCACGTCATGTGGAGCCTGGGTAAATAAATGTCCTGCCTGGCACAGGAGAAAGGAACAGTTCGGGAGCAAGAACCATGTGCCCACGTGTGCCAGAACCATGACAGCTGACGGCCTCGTGCCCTATCTCCCTACCAGCCATCGGATGAGGCAGCTATGGCAATAGACTGAACAGCCACACTGGAGACAGGTCTTTCGAAGGGGATGGTGACAAATTACAGACTCTATCCTTGAATAATTCTACTGAAACCAGTGGATTTCCATCTCAATACAAGCGTGCGTATGAGTGTGCATATGCATCAGACCTACCTGAAATTATGCTCACGTACACAATCCTTCTCAATCACATCACGTGGAGTTTCACCAAAAGAAGTCTGTGTGAGGCTTGAGCTAATCGATAGCAGGGCTTACGAAGAGAGGACACAGTGCTTCCTGCAAGTAAGAAAGTATTGTGGCTTCTTAAATGAGTTGTCTGTGATACACTACAGTGCAGCAATTCATGTGAGGAAGATTATAATCCTCAAAAGTAATTTGTTTAAGCAGCCTTGTGATGCACAGAGACACAGGGGAAAAAAAAAAAAAGAGCCTTGACAGAAAGCACTGCCAGGGCTGTACCACACTGGAGTCCACAGGAGCAGGGGCTGGGGAAGTGCTGGGCAGTGATTTCCATGCGAAACAGGGCTAATGCTTCCGCCAGTATGTGACAGGAGAAGCTGACACAGAGCCAGGCGCCCGGCTCAGCCGGTGAGCAGGAGCTATTACCCCATCAGACCCTGCAGAAATGTCCCTTGCCCGCTTGCTCCCAAGGGATGTTTTTTAGCTGCCTGTAATTAACAATCTCTGAATTCCTTTGCATCTATTACAATTTTACAGGTTATCTGAAATCCATTAGTTTTCTCATTTATATGGGGAGGGAGGGTTTAACATTTAATACCTTTGGCTACTTTTGTTCTGTATGGTCAAATATTTTTGGCTTGGCTACTAAACCTCCATTTTCTAGTCCTTTTTGGACAGCCATCAGAACTGTGTGAACTATTCTGCTCCAAATAACAGCGTTAACAACAGCAGAGGAAAGGACAGCTGCTGGAAGAATGACATTGGATGGATTTATTTTCAGCCTAGAGCTTTTAAATCATTCTTACTGTTCTCCACATAATTCTGACATTATATATATAAATAACCACAAAGCATACCATGTTTTGTCAAAGGAACGTGATCTTTTTATCATATTAATGTACAGTTTAATGAGAAAACACTAAAATAGGATCAGTCACACTAACTTTTAGAGTTATATTCCATACGTTTTCAGTTTTTGAAGAAAAGTAAGAGAAGGTTTGTAGCTAACCTTTCACCTAGACACTAGATCACTTCTCATGGTTAGTTCCAGTATAAATGGCGAAAGGTTTGTGGGTTTTTTTCTTCTGAATTGCACGGGTAAGTAGGTATTGGTTTCAATCGACTATCCATTCCACACTAATTACAAGGAATATTTAGAATTACATATAAACCTGCTGCATTCTCTCAGTGCCTTATAACCTTGTATTTCATTATTTTAATTATTTTTCTTGTCTTTGCAAAGAGAATAATGCAAATGATGAGTTCAACTTTGATTTATCTCTGCTATGGCATCAAAATCTCCTTCCCTCAAGCTATTAAAAGTATGTTTATTCTTTAGCAGAGTAGAGAAACCAAAACACTCTGAGTAACAGGCACAGGTTTTTTTGTCCCTCTGCCCTGGGCTCAGATCTTTTGCTCTGTTTTAATGTTTTATGCTGTTAAAAAAATTTCTTTATCTGATGGGGTTCCTGTACTGAAGGATAATAATTAGGCTGGATATTTCAATCCAAATACTGGAAGGCTAAAGAAAGAGACAAGAAATAGAAATGAGGATGCAAGTACTGACCAAGCGTGTGCATCCTGGGCAATGTCTGTTAGTGATTCCAGTAGCATGGCAGGATCCAAGGGCCCATAGTGGCAAAAAATAGTGTGCCACTTAAATTTAAATCTGTATTTGCACATCATATTAACTCTTATTCCAGGCTTCTCTAGGATTCTGGCCTGTCTTAAATGGTTTATTGAACTGAGACCATAACTGTGACATAGAGGATTGCTGATGATGAATTGTCCTATTAGCTGGAGGGTATCAACAAGGCATATTGAAAAGATACCATGTTCTTGGAGTAGATGAGCTAAGATAGAACAAATTTATGAAAAGAAGGACTAAAATATTTTGTATAACACAGTTTTGTGCAATTAGAAAGGCCCAGACTCTTTGTCCTCACTACTAAGAAGTATGTCAGGAGCTAGAAACCAATTTCAGTTGATCAGCAAATTCCCAATATGAGAGAAATTCTTGTTCCTGTGTGTTTGGGCACTACACCTCTGACCTTGCTTACCAGATTGATGTACGGAGTAGTCCTGCAACAGGGTGGGGTTTTTTCTTCTTCTCTCTTCTCTGACTTGAGCAGCAGTGGAGGAACTGTTGCTTTAAACTGTGCCTAAGTGGATTTTATCCTAAGGATCACTCACACCTGAGAGCCAGAGAGAGAAGAGTTCAAGGCATGACTGAAGTCATGAGTAAACAACTGTGTGGGAGAACAATCTATCATGATTTTAAAAGAAAACAGGTTTGTTGAACTTTACAAAATGGACATAGTGGATCAAATTAAGGGGAAGTAATCTGCAGCTACAAAGGGCAGTGCAGGCAAAAAGGGTGGCCTCTGCACATGGTTGAGGGAGAGGTCAGACAGAGGCCACTAATCTGAAGAGCCAAAGTAAGCAGGCAAAGCAGGGAGAATGTGATGTCAACAGATTAGAAAGGTCAAAATAATACATAACTTCAAGTCATGTCTTCTTGTGCTGAAAGTAACATCGCCATGGATATTCGTAGCATGGATGTGTGTGCAGCTCTTGAGAGGAATGGAGACTTAACAGCTCACTCTGCCTCATCAGAAGGTTCTTCCTCAGGGACTTTCCTGGGTGGCTCTAAGCTAGTATCTAAGGACTGGACTATCATTCACTGCAGTCTAACAGGAGAAGGATAACAAAATAATGTAATACCTTCCTTGCCTTATCTCCTGACTGGGAGGAGAGCAGCTCTTGGGGTATTTACAGAGACCATCTGGAGCCCAGGGTTTGTTTTTTTTTTTTTCACCTGGACCTGTGGGATTTTAAGCTTCTGTTTTCCCTGGCTGCTGCTGTGTGCTCCCAGACTGGGACATGGAGCTGAACAAGGACAGAGCTTGAGAAACCACTGCAGGAGGCTGCAGGGGTTCCCAGGCAGCGTATGTGAGGCCAACAGGCAGGATGAGGTCTTGTCTACACGTGCTCTGCTACCAGCTCTGCCACTGGGCATTTTCCTGAAGGGGATCATATACTGCAAATATGTCATATTTCCTCACTTAAAAGTAAAGGTGTAATGCAGCTGCTCTACAGTTCTGTAGTTTTGGCTGGCACTACGTGTTTTATATCCCATCCTAACATGGTAAGAAAGGTATGGATGTGCAAAGAAAACAAGAAATACAAAGGTTTTGAATAGGAGTTGTTAAAATAAGAAACTTTAAATAATCATAGTTGCTTCTACTTCACAGAAATGTATTACATCTACGTTCAATGTTTTTGTTACCTTGAGAAATTTCCTGTTCGTTTTTCTTTTTCCCCCTCTTTATTTGGTAAGCCACAAAGCAGTAAGTGTGCGCTCTCTCTCTCTTCCCCCCCCGCCCTTTTTCTCTCTATTTTTCTTTTTTTTTTTCTTATGGGATAGAAGAGAAAAATGGAGAGAATAAATATGAAAGGCAAAAAAATCCTTTAAACATCATGCATTTGATTGAGCCCAGTAGAACAAAAAAAAAAGGAAAAAAATCTGAAACGGTGTCAATTCTGAGCTGTCACACAATCTTCCTTCTTGAATTAAAAGACATCTATAAACCTACTCTCTCTTCTTTTAACAAAGCTGAAACTTAGGAGAATGTGTTTGAAACCATTATGTCTCAAGGAAATCCACAGTTTTGAAAGCCCTCTTCTCCCAGGTATGTGTGCCTGAACCTAATAAACAATTTGTTCTTATTTTGGCAAAAGGAAGAGAGAAATTTTAGATTATAAATTCAATGATTTGGACGCTGCTTTTTTTATTCAAACAGCATCAGTCACTTCAAGTCTCTGAACCTGACAGAACTGAGTAATTTTTTTAAACATAAATAGGGAAAAGCTGTTTCTTAACATTTCCCTTTTCTTGTCTGTAAGGCATGTAAAATCAACACATCTGTAGAAACGCAAATAACTTACATGTGAGGACAAGCTGAAATTTAGCCTTCTCGGGCAGATTATATTTATTCATCAGCATTCACATACTGTCTCCTCAACACATGTAGGCACTTCTATTTTTGAAAAGTCTCATTTATCACTTGTTCAATGTTTGAAGTTGAACTACTTTTTCTCAAGTGTGTTGCTTAGATTGACAGATTCTTATGTTAACTAAAAAAAAAAAAGCCAAACACCAACCCCAAAACCCCCACCCACCTTCCTGCGCCTGCTATGCAAGGAGCCACACGTTTTCTGCATAAAAACTTTAAATATACCGTAAAAATGCAGCTTTTCATCAGTTGGCTGATGGAGTTAGATTCGCTTCCAATTGTGCATTTTTAACTCTTCGTAGGCCTTTCACTACCTTTATATTTTGTCTCATATTACAAACAGCACTTAGGGTAGACAATGAAGACTTATTTTTAATATCATATTAACCATGGTCAAACTTGCGATACATCCCTGCCACAATGGCTAATGCTGTGCCATAGGGGCTGGCCCAGCTGGGTTTTATTTTATTCCCTTTCTAATTAGTGAGTTGATTGCCACAGTTCAGTTATTGCCATAGTCCAACTCCAGAATACCGTTGTATCCTGATGCCCTGACACGACCCTCTGTGCATGGGGCAACAGCCAGCTCTTTGCCACGTTCGAGGGGGTTTTGCAGCAAAGGGAGTTTCTCCGGCTCTTCATCCTGCGTCCCCTCCTTTTGATTCTTTACAGCAGTGGGTCAACGTGCCCACCACCATCTAGTCTGATCACAGGCTAGAACCAGCAGAGCAGTACATTTCAGATATTCAACAGTATATATGTGTCCTTAGATAGTGAAGTTGCATGTGAAGTACATTAGAAATTAATATTGAAGGTTTCATGTTTAGGAAAAATTATATAGTTATTCAATATACACATTTCATTTCCTGTTGGTTTTATAATTAGCTGGTTTGTTCCTGAAATTTTTTTTTTTTTTCCAGAAGTTCATATATCTTCTTTAATCAGCCAACACACATATTTGTCTTACAGACAAATGCATTCTATGTTACATATTTCATCACTGAGTGGCTTCCACAAATCAATTTCCATATCTAGTCTTCATGAATCAACAGAACACCTCTATAAATCTTCACTCCCTATAAAGCTTTTTTTTTTAATAGAGGTGTATGCTCATTCTGATGTTCTGTAATCAGCTTTGTCACAAACACTGTGGGCCTTTCTTTCGTTAAAATATTAGCTTACTAAAAATTTAAACCACTATTTGTAAGCAAGAGAGGGAGAATCCACATATTATATTTAAAATCATTAAAAGATTGATGAGCATTCATAACTGGAAAATCCTGGCAGAAGAATAATTTCTTTGCAGCAGCCAGTATAATTAAGGGGTGAATGAATATTGGTAAAAACATTACTCCTTACCCTCTACTTCCAGTAACCCAAGATGGATCACAGCTCACAAAACTGTATTTCCCTCTCCTGTAATGGCACAGTCAGGTGGGTCAATGTCTTTGTTTAGCCTGCACCCGGGGCTAAACAACAGCAGTTTTTCTCTCACCCAATGTCCCTTCCCCAAATGAGGAAGGGAATGGGGAAAAGAAGGGAGACTTGTACATTGAAGTTAACCAGATTTTAATGAAATGAAGAAATCAATATAAATAAATGACAACACAAAACAGACAAAAGTATACTTACCCACAGCTCACTAGCAAGTTGCTCCAGCAATCATGATGAGAAAGAAGGAGAAGGGAGGAGAGACAAGGAGAGCAGAAAAAGCCCCACCACCCTCTCTTGTATAGTGAGCTTAATGTCAATGACACAGAATACACCTGTGGGCCAGCCAGGGTCAGCTGCCCTGGGTTTAACTGCTAAGGGCCTTGATCACCATGGCTGGCCACAAACTGAAACTAAATCCCAATGAAACCAGGACAGGATTACACTCAAGATGATCTATTATATTATATATCATCTGTTACTTTCCACCATTCTTCTCTTTGAGTCACTTCAGTGGCTATTCTGGAATAACTGTAGTGTCAGTTCTGGGTTAAATCAAATAGAAATGCATTACACTACCGTGCTGGATTACATTTTTACTGTCATGTAGTTGCTAGTTGAACTACATTGAGGAGGGAGGGTAGAACCTCTAGTTTAATGGAAAATGGGGAAGTAACATTATCCATCATTGACATCAGTGAGATTCTTAGAGGATGCTGTACCTTCAGCAAGGTTTTTGCCCAGGCTAACAAAAGATTCCAGCTTCACTAAAGAACAACTCCCCACTTATGGCAGGTTTTCCTTTGCACGCAGTATGTTAACTGAAAAAGAAGAGGTTTGATTTCTAATTCCTCTAATCTGGAAAGGAACCAGTAAGATGTACTAAACCTTTCAATAGTTACTTTTCAGTATCTAATTATAGAGCTTTAGTCACCTTCGAGTCACCAAGTCTACAACGCTTGTGTCTTTTTGCCCCACAGCACAGCCTGGATCTGAAGAGTGACGCTGTCCCAGCTGCCATCCGCTGCTCTGAGGAACGTCTCTCGGAAGGAGGGGCCTTCCTTCTGGCCAACGGGCTGGATATGTTCCTATGGCTGGGAGTCAGCGTGCCCCCAGAGCTCATCCAAGGGCTTTTCAACGTGCCGTCCTTTGCACACATCAGCACGGAGGCTGTGAGTAGATGGAGACTAGTCCCTTTGTCAGAATCTATGGTTTAGTAAGACCAGACTGCTAATGAGAGAAACAAATGAGGTGGATTTTCATCATTCAACTAAAAGCAGAAACAGGTGACCAGCAGAAGGTGTTAAGACACCAGAAGTAATACATAAAACTTCAGTAAGCTTTATGCTCTGAATGCTTAAGGGTGAGAAGCTTTCACAATATTTTTAAACCTTCTTAAACTTTCACTGTTGCAGATACTAAACTCCTATTGAATGTGTATTGCTAAAATTGGAACAAAACACTTTGCAATAGTTAGAAGTTTCTCCTGATAGTGAATTTTCATATAGTGATTATTTTAAACTGAAAAAATGGCTTAGATGAGAGACATGATTTTTGTACAGGAGATGGCATTTCCCCGTTTAGAATGAAATCCACAGTAACTTGCATCATGAATATCAACCTGCCCTGCTTTCGTCCTAACAGACATCGTTGCCTGACCTGGACAATCCATTTTCTAAGAAGCTGAAGTCAATACTGGAGCATATCCAGAGCCAAAAGCCCTACACTATGAAGGTAGGACTTCTCTGTGGCTCAACTCATTCCTCATACCTGTTCAAGAGAACACTGCTGGATTTGACAAAACTTACTGGTAGCTGTAAAAGGTTTTACTATCAGGAATTTTCAGGGAGTTCCAGCATGTGTTGTAGGCACAAGGATCTCAAATGTGCTTAGTTCTTAAAAAAGATTTTCAGAGGTAGTCAAGTCTAAAGGTTACCATTTTATTCTGCAAACCTTACTTCACACTAGTGTCTCTCTCCTGTGTTTATAAATACAGCTACTGAAATGTGGAGATTTATTACTTTGGGGGGTTTTTCCCCCCTTGACAGCATACAGTAATAGATACATAGTTTTAGGATACAATCATACTAACTGGCAGTATGGTTTTCCTGTATCTCTTATCTTTTCAGCTGATGATAGTGAAACAACAGGAGCAGCCAGAGATGCTTTTCCAACAGTTTCTAGTAGAAGACAAGAGTATTTATGGAGGAGCTTCTTACATGGATTTCTTATGCTGTTTACTTACTAAGCTGTAGAATAAGAAGTTCTGCACTCAGGTATTAATCTTCTGGGAGTCTTGACTCTTTCTCTAAGTTGAACTGCCAGACTTCAAACTGTCAATGCCTAAGAGAATATGGTATGCAATTATTAAAATATAATTTAGAAAACTCTTTAATTACTCCTTTTGCTAGTCAGAAATTGTATGAGAGCCAGGAAAAATGCTAAAAATCTATACAGAAGAGAAAAAAAAATACAAACCACTGCTTTTTCTAAGTGGGGCATACAGTTGAATCAGATTTGCAGTAATCATGTAGTTCAATCTGAGTACTTCCAAGTCCTTCATGTGAAATTAGTCTCTAAAAACATAATCCCCTTCTTCCTGGAAGGGACAAGCATTCCTTTCTACATTGCTCTGGGTAACCTCCACACCCGGGGCTATCTAGGACACACAATCAACTTGAGGAAGTTTAACAACAATGGACCATGGGAGATCAAACAATCCTTTTGCTCAGTTTGGCAGATAATGCCACACTATTATGGTACAATTCCGTAGTCTTATGGCAGTGATTAATTTAGCCTACTATTTAATTACATTTTCAAAACTGAACATGTTAGGTTTTATTTACTACATTTGCTAACTGGAATATTCCCAATACAACTTGGATCAACATCTGTCCCTCAGAATTTCAGTGGCAAGTCAGCTGTAAGACAGTTGACACATTAACCAAAGGTTATTTGTGGTGCTATATAAAGAAAGCCTCTTGTTTAATACCAGTTTATTACCGGGACCTCCTCTCCCATGACTGATTTATTTAACAGCCACTGCTTTGAAAAATAAGCCTCTGCTCATATCAGTGTTGAAGGTAGAATTTAGAATGCCAGCATCTTTGGAAGAGCAGTTTACCTCAGATACTTCACAGTATGTTTGTATCTTTAGGACCAAAAAACCCTCCAAAGGAAGGATAAGAGCTGGGCCTCATAAAAAAGGAAAAAAGTGCCTTTAAACACATTAGTGTTGCTACTTAGTGTTAACCATTTTAATATCCAAGATACACAGTCAAGATGCATAGTTTTTGGTTTGACAGCTTATCAAAACATTCATATCCTTGTGCATTGACTGAGAACTCTTAAAATAAGTGGCTGTGATCCAGAAGGATCCTCAGACTGAATTCAGCTGCCAAGACAAGCACTTTTTAGCTGAAGATGCTACCCTGTAAAAAGGATTTGTTGCCATTCCAACTCAGTGTACTTTGTAAAATGACACCAGCAACTCTATGTGTAAAGAAATATGCAATTATTAAATATAATTATCATGTGTGTGTTTATTCTTTCATATACTAAGCTCTCAAGTTTTTTATGCTATCAGCCTCTGCCAAAAGCTATACAACACCTCTTAAACAGTAGCACCTAAAACTAGTACCCCAGGTCACTACAGCAGGTCCATCTTCTACTTGGGCAGTTCAGGCCATGCAAGCAACACTGACCAATGCTTTAGGGCAACCTGTTCCACACCTGCAGTTCTGGAGCAAAGTGTACACATCACTTACCAGGCACTGGGGGCCAGGAGTTCAGGCACAGAGGTGCTATTCAGAATTAAGTTGGAGTAAGACAAAGCTATTTATACTTGCATAGATAATTAGAGTTTTAATTTTACCTACATTAAGACATCATGATGGCTGAACGAGCACTGAGATACAGACACATGTTGATACAGCAGCTCTTGTATCAATCATAAACGTTATCAGATGTATTACAAGTGCAATTCTTGTCTCCAGGATCAACAGCAGAACTGTAATAATCAACTCAGACTTACAGTAGTTAGGCCCTTTTTTTTCTTTTTGATTGCTGCAGTAATTATACTCAAAATTACTTCATGTTTCACCACAGAACTTACCTACTGCTTGCTTTTTCATCCAGGAGAATGACCCTGTTATGAAAAGCATTAGTAAGCTTTCCTCCATGGTATTAAGTTGACCTTCATCCAGTCTGTGTTCTACTACCGCAATAAAGTTGCCACCAAGTTTACCAATTATGGGAGGAGAAATTGTTTTTTCTACTACATACAGACACAGTGGGTCATCTTATCCATCACTTTCAGTTACTCAATGTACCCCTAAAACGCCATGTTCAAGAAACAAGACTTACAGCTGCTTTCAGTGTAATGGCCTTGAAGTGTTCTTTTATCCTCTTCTAGAGTGCATTCTGGATATTACTATCTGCTGCCAAGGATTTAAAAAACATCCACATACTCTAAAATTAATCTCTGAACATAATGCCATTTAACTTCCATTGTCGGATCAAAATTGTTCTGCAGTTTGCAGCCTAAATGCTGCTCCTCAGAAGAAAGCATTCAGCATTAGTGAACCAGATTCTGACCAGCAGGTACCTTTCCTCATAGAGGATGTGTAGAAAGTTCTATCTCCTTGTCCGTTAACCTCAATTAAAAAAGTAGCCTAAGCTTCTAAGTTAAGAGTAGCCTACACCCTGAACTGTCAGTTCTGGACAACATATAATTAAAAGGGGGAAATGGGAATTAACATTTTCTACTAATTAATTGCAGAAAAAAATAAAACTATGTCACTGACACAACAGTAACCTTACTAAGGTAAGTGTCTCCATTTACTTTTTGAGTAAGAACATGATTAGGGCAAAAATCAGGAAAAAGTTTGCTTACTCTAGGATGTAACTTCTCTCAGATGCTGGTCTAAGCAGCCTTTGGCAGACCTCCCTGACAGTCGAATGAGCATAACACTTAAACCACTCCCTTGCCCAAACCCAGCCACCCTTAGGTGTGCAAATGTAACACAGGAAGAAACAAGACGTCAGCAGTCCCTCAGCAAGCCCACTACCAAGGCCCTGAAGTTGACCAGACCCTAAAAATTCCTGTGCTAAGGTTTCATGCACCAGAAGAACAGTTACTGCCTGCTCATTTACAATAGTAGGGAGGAAGCCACAGTAAAACTTAGTAATTCCAACACCTCAAGGCGAACAAACCCACAAAATGCTAAGAAAAATATTTCAACATTATCTTTGATAAACAAGTTTAATAATCCACTACTTTACAGGACAGTTTTTAAAAAGTGGCTTCAACAGAGAAATGTTATGAGACTTAAAAGCCAATTTTCCAACACCTCACAAAGACTTCAAGACTTGAAGAGCCACATTTGTTCAGCCTACCAAGTATCAACCAAGAGGTTCAGAGGTGTGGTTTTGCTAAAAACAAATACCGTACATACCAGCGTGACCTGCTTTCCTTTCACACTGTAGACTGGAGCTGATCAACGGTCTGTTTCCAATGTGTGTAACATCCACACGCAAAGCAAAACGCTCAGTTCCGTGACTGCACCCTCGTTACCCAGGTGATGAGTTTCAGGAAGTGCTCGCTCATATGACATCATTGCCTCACCTTTCCCATAGGGCCCCCAGCGAGGGCTTTCGCCTCCTTACATTGCAATTGCTCTGCAATAAACCAGGTTTTCCCTACTAAACACCACGATGATTATGAACAGATGCTGGAGGACAATCCCTACTCATGAAGCAATCCAGACCAACACAGAAGTTCTGGACTGCATATAAACACACAACTTCTTGCTTTCCATGAAGCACAACACATGATTGCACAGAATTACCACTCTCCCCACTACAGACATGGAAAGTGAGTACATGGACACCACAGATGACAAATAAACTTGTTCCCTATTCCCAGGAATAATTCTGGAAATTTAAACCAAATAATAGGAAAAAAAAATAGAATTCTGCTTATTCAATCTGCTCCTTGGTTTCAGAGAAGTTAAAAATAGGTGTCAGTATAGACACAGCACTTTTTCTTCCACGAGTAAGAGAGGAAGTAAGTAAGCCTGCTATGGCCATGCAATTCAGAACTGCATTTCATGCCCACTCCATCATATTAATCCAAGTCAGCTCAACCCTGACCCTCCAAAGAAGGAAGAGGAACCAGTGTTTGGAGAAAATGACAGTTAATAAAGCCCCTGACTTACAAGTTTCATAAGGGAAGAGCAAGTATCTTCACTTCAGTCCTACCCGTGACTGGAAGAGATGGTGCGCTCTGCTCTAGAAGCTGTCAGGAGGCTGAGTTGAGTGCTGTCAGGTGCAGGACCCTGCCTGAAGGTGAGGGGATGCACCAGGCCGGTCACTGGAAGGCAGACAAGCTCTAACTGCTTGCACCAAAAAATAATTTTAAAAGTCATCTAGTTTGAGTCCCCAGAATAATTCACTTTAGCAAAAACAAGACTAAAAGATTTAGAGATGAGGCATAGAACCAGGGGAAGAAGCAACTACCTAACAGTCATCAGCGGGTGGGGAAGCCGCCTCTATGGGTACCTCCACGTCCCCCTCTGAAGCCACCCCTCTCACCCCGAAAGTTAGTTCTGTTCCTCTCTCTGCCCCTTTCTCCTCGGCCTGCTGAAGTCCCTCCTCTTCCTCCTCCCCTTGGAGCACCACCTCCCCGGTCAGACTTGGACTTGGGTGGGGGTGACTTGGGCCGAAGTCTCTCAATTTCTTCCGTACAGCCAGTAAGGTGGGAATTTGGCGCTGTGAAGTACGAAGAATACGTTTCTGCATTGAAATTGCTGTTTGTGAGGGTGGGTCCTACTGTCAGCCAACCTAGGGAACAAAACCAGAGTCAACAGCAAGAACAACATGCTTCAAGCCCATTTTTGCCTTTTTCCTAGCACATCAACACTCAAAAGTGATGGGGACAGACACTTACACATCACCTGTATTGAATGGAATGAAAAGGTCACCTCTAGGAAAGCCAGAGTTGTTGTTGAAAAGTTAAGATTTTTAGTTTGATATACCTAAGGGCTTCTTTCCTCTTTTTTTGTGTTGTTTTTTTTTTTTTAATTACCCATGGCTATGGGAACATCCACTCTGTGGTTTCACAAGACCTGCTCCCCCTCCTTCCTACTTGTTTTTACACCACAACAATGTTTTCCAGTCCCTCTGGAACCAGACTGTAAACCAGATCAGTAAATTCATCTAGTTTAAAAACAACATCATCCTCCTCTTCTTCCTCCCTTTTTAAAAGGCATTTAAACTTCAATTAGGTAATTTTGTCTCCAAACAAATCAAGTTGTGACAGTGCAGCCAAGAGCACAGCACACTTGAAGCACACATCTGAAAACACAATAAAATAACCACTCTGTTGAAGCCCACATGATACGAAAAGAGAGCTTAAAGAGTTAAATTAACCTGTTTATGGGCAAATATTCAGTGGGCACTTCAGCTTCACCAAGTGAATCAAGGCAGGCAGGCATTTAAGACAAGCACATTTCTATTTCTTCATATTATAAGCTAAAGTAGCAGTTGGACCTAAAATGGGACTCAGGCCACTTAAAAATGCCAGTGGGAATTTAATTTTCAGTTGTATCATACATCAATGAAGAAAAATGTAGTGCAGTGATCTCAACAACATGCTTACAAGGAAAACAAGAATAAAAAAAACAGCAAGATGAGTTCTTTAATACTGTTCTCTTTACCCTGGGAATTTTAAAAAAAGAAAAATTAAAAAAAAGATTAAAAAAAGGAAGAGTTTACTTGTTTTGCTTTTCACACTTCACAGAGCACTGTGAGGACTCACAGTAATTCTAAACTCAAAGTGCCAATCGATAAACACACTGTGCTCTGCCAATTTCTTGAACAGAGTAAAGGGAAAAAGAAGTCCCTACTGCTGTATGAGTATAGGATTTAAAGTATGCAATGCAACTCCAGGGTGAGCGCCAAATTTAAAAATACAAAAGTTGAATCAGACTAACACGACCCTGTGGGACATAAACATGTAAGAACTCACCTACAACAGCACTGAAGTAATACCTGAACAATGTCTTTCTACAAAACAAAACAGTCCATCCACACACCCCTACCCACCAGTAACCAACAGAATTAAGACTGACATCATCATTAAAATTCAAGCCAAAGGCCAGTCAAAGAATAGGAATGGCCAATAATCACTACGCTGTAGTTGTATGAGCAAGAGAGAAACACCACCTTGAAATTTATTTAGGTCACTTATTGCTTGCAGCTTGTAGACTGATACACATCCTATTACAACTGCAGTAGAAGAATAAGCAACATTTTTTTACATATATTGTAAGTATTAGCATACACATGCAGCAAACCAGGCCTTGGATGGACTTGTATCCACTTCTCTGTCATCCACACTATTAGTCTCTATTTAGGGGAAAACAGTTTTACACAAAACTGCTAAAAAAACCCAAAGCCAGCACAACTATAGCATTTGCCCCACTCACACCCTCCACTTATTTCTGAAAAGGGCATGTGTTACCATAAACTGCTCTGAGACCAACGCTCTCAGTAGCCATCACGATGTGAGGTGTGACTACACTACCCGTAACAGGAGTTATAAAGTCTGTCAATTCAAGCATTCACTGGTAGTTGAAACAAACAGGACTGTTGAATTGTATTTTGCCTTAGGCTTGAGGGCAGAAACATCATTGACAACTGATACAGAAGTCTAAAAAGGTGTCAAAATGGGGTTTATTCTTCTGGTCTGTATTCTCCTGCAGTAAGCCCTTCATCACTTACACAGGATAAACTGAAAGGCCCGATCAAACAAATAAAATGCAGTTACCACCAATCTGATCCATATATTTCTATCCTTTTTTTTTTTTAATCGTGCCTGATGCAGCATCCAGTGTAAGACACTGGGTCTTCAGACACTGGCAACAGGACCTGCACTAAGCTTGTAGGGATTTAAAATCAGTTCAGAGAAAGAAATCATGCTTCTGAGAAGTGTACACACACGAACAGGCAAAAATATTGGTTAATAAAAAAAAACTTTCTTTTGAAAAAACTGACAGAACTGTTAGTTGTCATAGGCTTTCTGAACAACACTGCTTTGTGACTGACTGATCTTCACATAAACCAAACATGTCTCCTTTAGAACCATGCATGAGGATTAGCTTCCATCATAACCCATCAGGTGGCCTCAGATGATGGAAGAGGGTTAATTAAAGTAAATTAAAATTTAACTATTTGACAAAAAGAAACATAACAGCTACCTGGTCGAATTGTACTGTCCCTTCCGAAAAGATGAAGACGTCGACGTCCAAGGCAGAAATGCTCGATGATGTGAAAAATCTCTACAGGTTTTTCTATGTTGCCAATTTCAGGCTCTTCTGTGATGATGAGGTCGATGTCAACGTTAGCGTGGATGAAGTCGCCGTCTGTACTGCGACGCACAGTTCCTTTGATGCCCATGAGGCAGTGCTCCTACGCACACAGAACACAGAAGAGTACCTGTCACACGCCGCACATACTGTTACAGCACACGTCTGTGGTTTGAGCACAATGGAGAGTAAAGGAAATTCTAGGCAGAGCAGGTCCTACTTTTATACAGAGAAAAGTCTGAAGCACGGACTAGAAGAACAGAACAAGCTGGAGCTACCAAAAGAGCCTTTTGAAAACAAAGCAGAGAGTAGTTTAAGCGATCTGGCTTGAACTACACTATGAAATGGTAAAGCTCTAAGAGAGGCTGAGGTAAGATATATGAACTTCTTCAGTTACAGAAAAGTTAGAAAGGCTGAGAAATCGCCACAAGGGAAGAGAGTACAAGGTGATGGCAAGAGTAAGGGAATAGTTATTAATTATGATTTATACTTGTATCAGCATTTTGATCCCAACTTTATTTATGTAAATAATTTTCAAACTTCTTAGCCATAAAACAGCCAGCGAAAATAAGATGTACTTTTTTACATTGTACCTCTGTTACAAAAGTAGGCTTCACCCTCGGATTCCTTTCTAGAAGATATCACTGCATCAAAAAAGTAAAACCACTATCAAACTGTCAATGCACTGTCAACTCCCTCAGCATTAAAAATATTCTTTAACTGTAACATGCATTGCTTTCCTTCCCTCTAAAACATTACAGTTCCATTTAAGTGACTCGTATGTAGAATCTATGAATCAGGAGTCACCATAGCTGGTACACAATGAAAAGAGGGTTCTGCATATTCATTTCAGAGTTCTGTTCCTGGGAATATTAAGCTCAGATGAGCGATTTTCCCCAGTATCATAAGACACTGATTCACCAAGCGCCACCAGATGGCTCTAAAAAAACGTGCAGACAAGAGCATGCAATCATTTCCAGATTTTTGGCAAGGGTTTTACGAGTTAGTGAATAAATATGAAAGACAGAATAGGTGACCTATCAAATCTATGCAGTTGGTCAACTGCACCCAAGCTACATGGTTTTTGGACCTTAAATTTAACTAAATAAAAAGGCAGAATACTGCTAAGAAAATGACCCATCAAGCAAAGCCTTGTAAATCTAGTCTTTAGAAGAACTATCCAAAACATTTTATTTTCGTAACATGGGGAATGTCATTCATTAGTACCTTAGACTCTATAGCAGGTGGCACAGCATAAAGCATCCATCTAGAGAGATGCCTAAACTGAACGTAACAGACCAGCATTTGCTGCTGTAATCATTGGTAAATACATCTTGCACAATACACTATTTATTTAGTCAGAATAGGCTAGCTCAGTTTTCAATGTTTATTATAAATAATGACCTCAGCCCAACCCTTGCTCAATAAACACAGAAATTCTTTAATACCAGAAACTATTCTCCTCCGTTAAACAAAGACATAAAGTCCCCCTGCAAATCCTCCTGTGTTAGTTCTAACCTCTCCCTCACGAGCGAGCTGCACGTATTTGCAATGCTATATGCAATAAACACACAGTATTTATACTTAGAAATATTTCTAACTAATACAACACACTTTCAAACAAACTTCAGATTAATGTAAATGCAAGTCAAAGAAAGATTCCAGATACCTTAAAAGGGAAGTTTATACTCCTAAAAAATTGCAAATCTGAGACGGAGTTAAGGATGTTTAATACTAACGAATGATTAATGAATGTGGAATGAGTCCTGAGGTTAATGACACTTCAAATTATTGTTAGCCAAATCTCTGTATTCAGTAAAACTGCCAGTTACACCCACATATACCTAAACAATTCTTTATTAATCCTATCTATATTTCTCTAAGTTTTTGAATAACATAAATTTATCTCTGAAATCTTCTTCCTTAAATCAGAATACCTTTTTTTTTTCTCTGCACCTTCCTCAATACCCGTCCTCCACAACACACCCTTCAGAAACTGTAATTTAAGCCAAGCGGATCGATTTTGTCGCTTGTGCAGTACAGACATCTTCAGGAAGGCAGGAGAAGCTGACTGAGCTATGGCCCCTAACAGTCCTGTCTGGTTCAAGCTCTGGGCACATGGCTGCACACGTGTGTATTTACAACCATTAGCCAGTCTTCCAGAGTTATTTTTTATGACTACATCCATTTATAATCTACAGTTTTAAAGACTTCTTTTGACATTAAATTTAGTCAAATTCTACTGCTAAGTTTAGTTCCGTTCAAAAGGTGTTCCTCTGCTAGCAAGTTTTCTCCTCTAATCTGGAAAGGAGCTTGTGTTTTACACAAAAGGCATTGCTAATAGACTAACTGCTCATTTACCATTCACCCACAACCGAAACACCCCAGAAGTCAAAACCATGGCAACATATAGTAACGTTTTCTATTCAGTTTCCATCTTCCCTCTCAGGATTTCATTCTTGTTCCATCAATCTATGAACCCTCCTCAGCTACCTGCATTTCAACAAGGCTCAAATGAGTATTACATTTAAGAGGACTACAATAGAAATTTACCAAGCAGTTAAATGTAGATGAAACTTCATTCACACTGAGTGAAGTCAAGAATGGGACAGAAGTTCATCATTCCGTCCCATGAATATGTTTATTGCCATATAATGTACTTTGCGGAACAGAACTCTGAGGTCCTCACGTCTGTGTTCCTGAAAGCATGTCACCAACTGCCGTGGAGCAGCAGGCGTTTCGTTAGCATGAAGGGACCGGATGGGAACAGAGGAGAAATTGAAATAGCCAAACCTTTACCTTGGTTCTTTGGAAAACAGCCTTAGGGTCCAGAGTCTTGGTCTTTCCAGGATTGTTCTTATTTGTTTTAATCCAACAAATGTCCTCACATCTTCTGTAACCCCATTTGCGTAGACACTAAATATTATAGACAGATAAAACAGTTCACACTACACCGAAAACTTAAGTAACCTAAACTGAACACTCATATAGGTACTTGACTTTTCTTAAAGCATAGCTAGAAGACGAACTTGTCACAGATGAATGAAATGGTTTCCTGGCATGACTGTACTATTATGTTTTGTCAAGCTGCTCAATAAAAATAAATTAAAAACCAAACAAACAAACAGAGGATTACACACACATCGACTTGTCTACATATCATACACCCCCCCCTTTTTTTTTTTTAATATCTAAGCCCTGCACAGATCTCCTATGGAACTCTGCACTCATTTTTACCTAGTGACACTTACTTAAATTTAATCAGAATCAGTTTGAGCAACGTAGTGATCAGCTGCCTTGGCCCCGTCTTCACTAACACCTGCACTCTGGTAGTTTTTCACATCAACGTAAAATTCTATAAACGGGAAGATAAATAGCTAAAAGCCTCTGCTACCTTTTTGTGTTTTTTCCTATATCTGTTAAAAAAATAAAAAAGAGTGGGCACCAAAAAAAAACCTTACATGACTTTTTAATCCTTAACTCCTATAAGCGTCATCTTAGAAAGGGAGGAAACGGGGCATTAAGGGCTCATTTGGCTATTGCTGTGTTCAAGAACTGTCCAGCTACTACGAATACATCTATGACCAAAATCCATCTATCCAAAATAGCTACTTTAACCAACCTCAGAATGTAAAGCAGGTAATGCAAACAGATTAGCTGGTAACCACACGTTGTCCTTTAACAAATGCCGTACTGTTTTAATAGTAAGCACTGCTCAAACTAAGCAAAGAACGTTTCAGCACAGCAAGAGCCGATTGGAAATGCTTATTCCACCATCCCCAACACAAGCAGTGCTACCCTGGCATACAGAAAGATGACTCAAACTCCAAGATCTTATAGGGAAGTAAAACTTCATAGAGCTCACTAAGAGCAAACCTACTTAAACTCCAGGTGTTCTCTGAAAATAAGCAGTGCTGCGCACACAATCTTATCTCATTTTGTGAAACAGAAGCACCATTCTACTAGCATGAATATTTCTGGCAGAAAACTATTAAGACTTCTGTTAAAAAAAAATAATGTAAACGCAATCAACATGGCAACCTGCTCCTATGGCAACATGCATATGTCAAAAACAAGACAGCAGTACAGCTTTCTAAACCCTATAGAATTATGCTTCCTCACATAGTCACAGCAACTCATCTGGAAAATAACAGTATCTGAACAGTTAATGTCAGATACACTTAAATTTATTTAATCCACTTAAAGTTATATATCCTCTACCACAGTAACAAAACATCTCTCAGCAGTTACAGTGGAGAATTCTATACGGAAAAAGTCAACGATAAAAATAAACTCTTAAGCCTGTCCCTGATAAATTGAATTAAAACATCATCTTACCACTCGGCCAAGATCCAGACCCTCGCCTGAACCGCACCACAGGAACACAAATGACCTTGGGGCTGCAATTTCTTCAATTTCCAATTTCATGATCTAATAATAATAACAGTAATAAAAGTGTTTCTGAATTAAATATAAATCACCAGTTATATCAGGAAGAACACTTAATAATTGTTGAAGCATTATCGCAGAAACCATCAGGAAGCACTTTTATTAAAGATTTTAGTCTGTACACCATTCACAGCCATGCTCTTAAAATTGTTTTCCATAAAGTATGTTGTAAGCTACCTTATCAGTACCCAAGTGCATATATTCAACATAGCTGATGACCAGATTAATTATTCCTTTTAACAGAAATTCTATCTGTATAGAAAATTCTAGACTTGAAAGACTAATACTACCCACATGATTATTTTTTTCCTTAAACCTCTGCTTTGTTTTACCATTCCATCAGTAGCAAAAACATTTAATAACAGAGCAATAGCGCTCTGTTTGTTTTCAGTCCTCAAGTTACTTATGTGAAGCTTGTGAAGGCATGTTATTAAAAAAACAGCTTAATTCCTATTACTACATAGGAAAGACATTCTCTCCATTTTCACTTTCAGGAAAAAAGCAGTAAGAATTTATCAGGACAGTGGTTCAGCAATGACAAGCGTTAACATTCAGGATGAAATAACTTCAGATGCAAAGCATCTGCTACTCATTACAAGTTGAAAGGATTCATCTGTAACTTGCTAACACATCAAATCAAGCTTCATTCAGTGCCACTGTGAAGAAAAATAATGCAGTAGAAGCCACCCTAAGCAGATGTAACTCCCAACCAAGCAGATGACTCCTGCCTCCAACACTCCCAGTTTTTCCATTAGGACGGAATGTTTTCCCCCAGGCAACAGTGCCAGGCACCATTTTGGTCTGACGCAACAGAACGGCTAACACAGAAGCTACCTGTTCCTTAACATGTTATTACCTAGTCTCTTCTCAGAGGCATGAATGCCTTTGTTTTCAAATTCACTCCTTAAAGGTGGATTGAATTTTAGTTTGTTCTCATGATCCTTTAGTTTGACAGATTCCCTTCTGAAGTTACACATGCGTGGGTTTCAGCCTAAGGACAAACTAAATCTAATTTAAAATAACATCATCATCATCCCTCTCCCCCAAACTGCACAGAACACAGATAAGAAGATCTCAGCAACAACTGCTTCGATCTACTGATTCACTCATGTTATGACAAACCTGCTGCCAATGTAGCCTTAGTCCTGCACACCTTTCAAATAGGGTCTCTAAATAATAGGTATTTATTAGTTGCATACTCCCACCCATATACCTGAACCTAATAATTCCTGACATGGTTATGCAAACATTTTTTTAATCAGCTATTCCTCTCAGTTTGTCTGTTTTGTTGTGAGGGTGGGTTTGTTGGCATTTTTTTTGTTTGTTGTTCTCAGTTCTCTAAATGTTTACTAGAGCACAATAAACAAGAGCACCAACATTGATCTCTAAAAAGATCACATCTTGCACACTAAGATTTCTCCTTGTTCCCAAAAAGGGCTCAGAAATCAACATGACTTAAAAAAAGCCTTTGACCTGACTGAACAGTAAGGAAATACATAAATATGAGGAAAAAAAAAAAATCCACAAGTAAGGTTTATCTATTTTGTCAGGATTCTCAGGATTACAACTGGTTTGATTGTTAAAATTTCCTACCCTATCAACACTTTGGAGAAAGGAGGTATGTCAGTGCAGCATACTCATCTACTCTTCTGACTAGAAGACCAGCGTATTTAAAAACGATACCTTAAAAATCTCTTCAAGAATTTCAAGAAACAAGGGAATATTTATAATGGATATTCTGAATTTCCACAGCAAAAACCAAACAGAAAAGAAAACTCACAGAATTTGAGGGTAGGGAGAAAACGCACTATTATTAGATTTAAGTCTTCAACCAGACTTAGGGAGAACAAAAAGATATTTAATTCATTAAACTCCTCAAAAAAGAAGTCTTTTAACACAAATGGTGTAGGCATGCATACAATATAAAACTTAGTTTTTATAAGAATCTAGACTTTTCTTTAAAAAATAAAACAAAAAAAATATCATTTTTCCTTAAAACACATCTCAAACACTTTGATACCAAATTAAATCCTCAAACTATTTGCTTAAATACATGTACGAAATCCTTTCCACAGCGAGAAAAATACTTACGTCATCCCAGGTCCAGCATTTTTCATTGGCAGTAATGCCAGTCTCTCGGTAGTATTCTTCCAGTGGTGGCTCCAGGAGAATCACATCAAATTTGGACTTCAGTTCCCTAATATCAAAAGCTTCCAAGTCTGCTTGTAAGTACCTGTTTAACAAAAGATGACAGGTTGCTTGGACAAGCTGTAACAGTGGTTTGAAAATTACACTCCACACAGCACTTCTGTGTAGCCAGTTAAGAGTAGGATCTCCTATGCAGTTCACACAGCTCAAACACACCACAGCCAGAGGAGATGCATAACACATTCTCACTTACCCTAGGCTGGATGCTGTTGCATTAGGTTTTTTTAAAAGTAGTCTTTCTCTCAGTAAAGAGTTTTTAGGATTCTAATTTAGCAAGCAGGAAACAGATGTCTACACAGACTGTACAACAATATTTAGTATGGAATTACTGAACTTTCTGTACATCCAAAGACTATATAGGAGAAAACATCAACATTTAAGAAGCAAACACTCACTGCCTGGCTAACGGACTTCTATTTTCCTCCCCTTTGGGAAAGGGGCACATTTTTAGAATTGCCTTCTTTGCCTCTGTCTATACTGCTGGAGGCTGTCCCAAGGAGCCCCGGACCCCTGAGGCCCCAGAGGAAGTCAGGATAGAGGAGAAGTGTGTCTTGGTTGATGAGGGATGGGTCAGGGACCAATTAAGCAACCTGGACATCCATAAATCCATGGGCCCTGATGGGATGCACCCTCGGGTGCTGAGGGAGCTGGCAGAAGTCATTGCTAGGCCACTCTCCATCATCTTTGCTAAGTCATGGGGAACTGGAGAGGTGCCTGAGGACTGGAGGAAAGCAAATGTCACTCCCGTCTTCAAAAAGGGCAGGAAGGAGGACCCGGGTAACTATAGACCGGTCAGCCTCACCTCCATCCCCGGAAAGGTGATGGAACAACTTGTCCTTGGTGCTGTCTCTAGGCACATCAAGGATAGGGGGATCATTAGGGGCACTCAGCATGGCTTCACCAAGGGGAAGTCATGCTTAACCAACTTGATAGCCTTTTATGAGGACATAACCCAGTGGATAGATGATGGTAAAGCTGTGGATGTGGTCTATCTTGATTTCAGTAAAGCGTTTGACACAGTCTCCCACAGCATCCTCGCAGCTAAACTGAGGAAGTGTGGTCTGGATGATCGGGTAGTGAGGTGGATTGTGAACTGGCTGAAGGAAAGAAGCCACAGAGTGGTGGTCAATGGGACAGAGTCCAGTTGGAGGCCTGTGTCTAGCGGAGTCCCTCAAGGGTCAGTACTGGGACCAGCACTATTCAATATATTCATTAATGACTTGGATGAGGGAATAGAGTGCACTGTCAGCAAGTTCGCTGATGACACAAAACTGGGAGGAGTGGCTGACACACCGGAAGGCTGCGCAGCCATTCAGAGAGACCTGGACAGGCTGGAGAGTTGGGCGGGGAGAAACTTAATGAACTATAACACAGACAAGTGTAGAGTCCTGCGTCTGGGCAAGAACAACCCCATGTATGAGTACAAGTTGGGGGCAGACCTGTTGGAGACCAGCGTAGGGGAAAGGGACCTGGGGGTCCTAGTGGACAACAGGATGACCATGAGCCAGCAGTGTGCCCTTGTGGCCAAGAAGGCCAATGGCATCCTGGGGTGTATTAGAAGGGGTGTGGTTAGCAGGTCAAGAGGGGTTCTCCTCCCCCTCTACTCTGCCCTGGTGAGGCCGCATCTGGAATATTGTGTCCAGTTCTGGGCCCCTCAGTTCAAGAAGGACAGGGAACTGCTAGAGAGAGTCCAGCGCAGAGCCACGAAGATGATTAAGGGAGTGGAACATCTCCCTTATGAGGAGAGGCTGAGGGAGCTGGGTCTCTTTAGCTTGGAGGAGACTGAGGGGTGACCTCATTAATGTTTATAAATATGTAAAGGGCAAGTGTCATGAGGATGGAGCCAGGCTCTTCTTCACAGTGACATCCACTGACAGGACAAGGGGCAACGGGTGCAAGCTGGAACACAGGAGGTTCCACATAAATACGAGGAGAAACTTCTTTACGGTGAGGGTAACTGAACACTGGAACAGGCTGCCCAGAGAGGTTGTGGAGTCTCCTTCTCTGGAGACATTCAAAACCCGCCTGGACGCGTTCCTGTGTGATATGGTCTAGGTAATCCTGCTCCGGCAGGGGGATTGGACTAGATGATCTTTCGAGGTCCCTTCCAATCCCTAACATTCTGTGATTCTGTGATACGTTATGTTCAGAAGATTCTGAATACTGGAAATGTGGTTGCTTTTCATGTAGTAGAAATGTGTTTCTCTAACCCTATAACAAAAGCATAATTCCCCCACACATTCATTTTATTAAATACACACTCAAACACATTCTGACAACTGGCCTCCACACCTGCCCCCCTGTCACTGCTGCATCACTATCAAAAAAACTGCACTGCCCTCCCCTCAATACCTTTAACCTTAAAAAAGCTGATCAGCAGACCACCACCTCCCTCTTCCTAAGAAAGCGTCTGGAAGACATGATTATTCTGTTGAGTGCATTTGGTGTTATCAGAAGGCAGCATTTGATTACTGTTTTTTCCCCTTTTGTGCTTTAAGGCTAAGAATGACAAAAGGCATCTAACTTCAAAATAGTAAGTTGAGTTTTGCAGTTTGTATCTCAGATGCTCACACAACTATTTCAGAGTTCTTCATGTGACTAGCATAAAATAATGCTGTTTTACTGAGTACAGATTAGGACTACACTATATTAAAAGCATTAGGTTCACATTCAGATAGGTTCCAGTTCCTGGGAGTAACATGCTGCATGCTTATACTGTGTCTAATGTTCAGCAGAAACTCAGAGGTAATTTGAATTTAATAGGACAAATCACTTCCAGACAGCCTAAACTTTTTTGGTCTTAAACTATGAAGTAACACCTGATTAATGGATACTAAGATAATAGGTGGACATTATACGAAAAAGCTGTTACAAGAACAACTAAGGTTATATTAAGAGGCCAATTTTTTAAAGCTTTTCTCGTTATTGTAAATGGAATGATATCATGAGATTCACAATCATATGAAGTTCTTTTAGTTCCCAAATTAAAGCCTGCAGCCCAATCAGTTGACAGTTCAGTCTTAAAAAACAAAGCTTTAGATACTATAAATAATCACTCACTGGAAAGACAATCTAGTTTATATCCTATATTAAACATCTAGATTAAACTAACAAAAACAAACTGATTTTATTCTTCTGAAGTTTCAATTGATTAATTTGTATATACAAACAGAAATAGAAAATGTAAATTCTGAGCAGGTGCTGAAGATAAGAGATTTGCAAAGCAGACAGCTAACTTCAAACAGCTCTGGAGAAGAAAGGCATTTTCCACAAGAACACTTACATGGGAGGAGTGTTAGATTTAGATATCAGCTCATCCTTCAATCTGATGAGCTCTCTAAGTTTTGGATATTCTTCAAACCTATCTGCTAAGCCTAAGGAGAAGAAAACATGAAGTTAACAACTACTTAGAGAGTAAATCTGTATCAATTAAGCATTGTCCAGTATTCCAAATAGGTCCAAATGTTAATACTTAGCCTCATTTTAATTTTTGTTAGAACAAACCAAACCCTTCCAAGCAGTTTTTTGTCCAGTACTTCACAAAAGCCTCCTGCCTTCACCCAATTACGGCTGATACTGAACATAGTGTCTATGCTCTAACCTTCTGTAGAGCACTACAGTGATCAGGAGTTCACAACTCCTTTTATCAGAAGGGAAAAATCTTTCTTTTAAACTAGAAGTGCCAAAACAACGACAGAAAGCTATTTTGTTATCCCTCCCATCCGTAAGTTTTTATTAAGTTCTAATTAACATTCATTTACAGAATACTCTTATTTAACCTTTGAAGACTATTTCTAAGGCAGCAACTGGGGTGTGGCTGGTTCCCTTAGGCAACCCCTACATTAAGATTTGGTAGGCTGGTGTCAGTCACCAAGACTTGAATACATGTATATTTATTTATTGGGTTTCTAGACTTAGCTTTATGATGTTAATTTTGAAACCTTTCACATGTACAGAATGCAAAAGGGAGAACCCTAATTAAGTTTTGTGCAGCAAACTTTTTTAAAAAAAGAAAAAAAAAACAAGGAAGCTTTTCAGTATATTACATTCCCCCTTCAAAAAACTTAGTAGAGACAGTATGTTTTTGTTGTTGCTAGCAGTAGGCTCAGCACAAACCAAAAAGGTACCCTTCCTGCCTCCAAAGTAGTATCAGTTCAACTTCAGTAGGAGTTATTTACAAAGCTTCATGTTCATTTAAATTTACAACTTTAAAAGGTCCTAATCCATTGGGGGGGGAACCCCACCCAAACCTGCAAACCCCGCTAACCTTTATCCCTCTCCTTATTTTAATGCAAACTTCTGAACTCCCAACCCTAGCACTGCACTGGTAAAAGCAAAATTCTTAGTACCTAACCTTACTGTCTCTTATCACATGTGCATGAAACACCCAAAAGTTATTTTCATTCTTTTCCTTAAATACGTAACACCTTAAAAACACCCCTGTGTTCTTCCAATTTCCGCTGCTGTGTTGCTTCCAGCCAGTGCAAGTCAAATACTCCTGACCAGCAGAAATGGAAGGCAGTTATCAGCAGCTAAGCAATGGATGTGAATGAATTTTCAATCAAGATGGCTTCAGTTGTTTTGGTTTTTTTTTGGTTTTGCTTTTTTGTTTGGTGGTTTGTTTTTTTTTAAACAAACAAACCAACCAACCAACCCCCACAGGTCTCCCCATCTCTTCCAAGAGCAACATCAAGAAGATATAACTGGGTGTTCTGGAACCACTACTTCCCTACAACTTTTTGTATAGTCATGTCCAATTATGAAGTAGCACCTAAGCAGAGTTTTGATCGTCATGTAGAAAATGTATGCTAACCAATATGCAACTTGACATACCTCATCTCTAATAAAGGGTCTAGACTAACTGCTGCTGACACATTCATTTCCATATTAACACTCATGTAACAATTTGTCCTGTCCCTTCCCAATTCTTTATGCAGCAGAGAAGTCAGAGTAAATACCATGGGCTGCTATTCCTTTGAACTCATCTTATTTCAAAGAAATGTATAACGGTTTCAAGTACGTAACTGTAAAGTCCAGATGCTTTTCAGATGAAGACATAACTGAGTCCAAACAGCCTGGTTTTTATACTAAACATCCAGAAGTGTTTCACGGAAGCAGTCAAGAAATACAGAGAAGAAACAAACTGCCTCAATAGGCAAACAAAACCTCTTTGGGCTGGCATCATAAACACAACACACTTGCCCTAACCATCTTAAACTTGATAAAATACAGAGAACTGTTGCAGAAAACTGCAGAGGGAGGTGTCCTGCTTTTTTTAAAGACCAAATAACTACAAGGCACTCATTCTGGGAAACAGGACCAAAACATACTTTAGTTTTCGAAAGACTAAATTCAGGCCCAACGAAGTTAAGATTTCAGTAACGAGTTCAGTGATGGCTGGATGAATGTAAAGTTAAAAAAATAACATCCTCTAAACACAATAATATGTTGGGCCTTCTAATGAGTTGTCAGCAGTTACATAATCTAGCTGGTAAATATTATCCATATTGCTTACTGACTTTAATGTAAGTATTTTCCATACTTTACATGCTACATGCATTCTTGGAGGCAATACAGTCCAGGAAACAGCTGAACTGTAAGTCAGTTATTCAAACTTCCAAAGGTTTTAAGATCTGCTCGCTAGACTCATCTACTTTCTGGAACCAAGCGAGCTTAGTTTTGAAAAAATCTTCCTGGTTAAATACTATCAAATAAAACCAAGAGTAAGAAGAGCCTTGGTAATAATCACCTCCTAACTGATTAAAAATAAAACCATATAAATTTATATACTGATATGTATGCAGACAGAGAGATAAAACTATGATATATATGTGTATCTACATTTCCCAGTAACTGTAAGGAATTAAAAAGTGGAAGAAAAAGAAGTGCTATCGAATAAAATGAGTTATCTTCAAACAGTTACTGACTATGACATACCAACATCTCTGATGAAGTTCTGGGGTCTGTGTCCTGTATCCACAAAGTGTTGGCAGTAATCGTTGTGTGGATTTAAGCTCTGAGTACCCTGGAGAACAAAAGGGACTTCAGTGAGAGCAGCAGGGAGATAACTGGACATTCACACACACACTACATGTATTAGTCTGATAAATGAGAAAGTAACAGATTTCTTTTTTCTTTTCAACATGCCTTTATAAGCTACACTAGTCAAGACCGTCATTGTGTTGCAAGTCAGGCCCACCACTACTACAGCCCATTGTAAGTTCACTCAGATCAATGTAAACACTAATCACCATGGTATCTTTCATAGGAAACTTCCCTACTTGTGAATTCCAGTCAATTACTTCAGCCTTTAAAGCTGTGTTTCAAATACCATCAATTGCAGAAATAGTTTAACACAACTATGCCAGCTTTGACTACACTTCTGATTGCAAAAGCAGCTCACCTTAAGAAAGGTACTAGAATCTTTGTAAATCTCTTCTTCATAGGGCAGGTTCTCTTCATCTTGCTGCAGCTCTACTTCATCCTTGGAAATAAAGCAGATATTACAAGCATGCAAGATCATGCTGTTTCTCTCCTCATTGTGATTCTGCTGCTTAAGGAAAGAAGCGGGCTGTCTACAAACACAAGTCTCCTAAACCAGCACAGTACGAATGGTTCCAACTCCAGTTTTGAAGGGCGGGAAAAATTACCTATTCCCAAAAGGTCTGCCTCTCTCTTATTAATGAGGAGAGTGTTACTGGGAAAGGCCTCTGAAAGAAGAATAAAATAAGAAATGCTTCATTTCTAGACCCTAACAGTGCAGGCAGTGCTTTACAAGGTGTAGAACTTTTAATTTTTGTCCCCCAAAAATTTCACTCCTTGGACTAAAGCAAATTATATATTTGTTGAAGTTCTTCTGTAGTAGAAGCTTTGAACATTTATATCTACTCGATCATCTCTCACGTTCCAACCTTAGCAGCTGAAACCATCTTCTCTACATGAATCTGTTGAAGTCCACACTTCGCAGAAACAGCACAAGGTACGAGCCAGTATTTCATTTGACTGTCCTTAAAAGTAACTTTAAAATTCCCATTTTGCAGTCTCAATATTTACAGAAAACAGGAATTGTATTACAATTTTTTTCCCCCAGTTACTGTGTCACCAACTGTTCGTTCATCAGATTTCTGGAATTCAGAGATCTGTCACACTGACTTACTCTGAACATCCAACACGGAACTCAGAGAACAGAAACAAGAGAGACTCGCTTCTTCATGTCACTTTTTTTTCCCATTGATACTGAAACAACCCAGTATATACATTATATATAAATAAAACTGAAGAACCACTAAATAATATCATCTCCCATATTTTAGTAGGATGCATATGCTCTTTTATATATTACCAATTACAACAGAAATCTTAATCAGTTAATATAGTGCTTCACGTGAGCAGAAAAAGTCTCAAGGCTGAAATATTAAAAAAAGACATTTTAACACACTGAAATAAAAGGAAAGATGGAGAACAAGACTTCTCATAGAAAAAAACTCAACTTCTCCTCCCAACACACATCTTAAGAGATGCAGAAAATAGGCTATTATTACTGCTGCACTTACCCTATACTACATAAGCTGTCTGAATGCAGAATGGAAAATTGTTTTCCCTATTTTCATCCTCTAGCTGTCAAAATCTTAAAATAAGCTCTGTGTTCTTTCCAAATTGGAGCTTTGAGCCAACTTCTGAAATGCCTGCTGTGATTAATAGGTCACAGATTCCCCCTCCCTATTATTCATCAGGTGAAGAACTTGCAGAGATAGTCTTTTTTTGTTTGTTTGTTTAACCAGACCAAAAAGAGAAATATTACTATCAGAAACAGCAACAGTGTTTACAAGGAAAAGGAAAGAACAGCAGACAAGCAGCAGCAAGTGTTATTCCAGGGGAATAAAAAAAAAGCTGAAAGCTTGAGTTTTACTAAAAACTGCTGATGCCATCATAAGCTTACACCTGTTTCCCCTCTTCCATCTTCCTCTAAATCTTAGCCTTCTGATAACAAGCACTTGTTAGATACCTGCTTCTAAGTCATCCCAGTTCTCTTTATGCCTTCATAAGAGATTAAAACAACAAAAAAAAAAAGACACTTCTGGCCACCAACAAAAAGCCCACACCACCAACTTTCAAAGGGAAAAGAACGCAGTCAAAGCAGAGACAGAACGAAATGCACGATAATACAAGACACTAGGTTCTTGGACACTAATCATCCTTGTTTTCCAAATCTGGTATATTGTTGTTGAGTTAGGGCAACAAAAACTACCCACCATATTCAAGCATATAGCTTTTCCAAATGACTAGAGGTACATTAAGCAATTATCAGGATTCAACCAAGTAAGATTTTTTTCAGCCTCCAGAACAATGGCATGGAAGCATTCCAAGCTCGCAGGCCACTGCTTGCAGAAGCAAAGTAAAACAGGGCTGTATCACATTAGGCTGGCACACAGCAAATTTGAACCACAGGTATTTTTGTACTTCATACAAAGTGAAAACTCCAGAACTCTTTGCCACAAAACACTGCTTGATACCAGACAATTACACAGGTTCAAACAATTGAGTAAATTCACCTGAGGAAGGGGAGAAGTGGAGCAACACTCACAGCTCTCAGAAGGCTATGAAAAGCCTGGGAGTGCCTGCAGATAGTCTAGTCCCATTACCTGCCACTTCCAAATACAGACCAGGGAGCCCAACTAACCCTAGGACAATGGTTACATTGTTTCTCTCAAAACATCAGCATAAGGCATTTAGGTGTCATCAACTCACTTCACTCTCCATTTGGAACACTACAAACTGACAGAAATCCTCTAAAATACCCAACTACATTTGTTTAAAGGTTTCATGCCCACGTCCACACACTCTACCCCTGCAGACCTTGCGCCATCACACTGCATCGCAGTAACAATGCTCTATCTTCACAGTAACCCATCTTCACCAGCAATTACAGCTAGACACTCAGGCTCCAGCTAGAGCAGTTAAGGTTTGAGGACACATTCACTTCCACCAAATCTGAAGTCAGAGCGCAAAAATTTTAAACCACTGCAGAAGGATTAACTGATACCATCACATAGAACCCAATGCTGCAAGTCAGGGTTTTAGAGATATACGAGGCACTTCACATTGGAAATACTCACCCCTAACTTTCCTACCAAAACTGACAAACTTGTGATATTTGTCTGCAACACTAATAGTTAAGTCTATTATTACTTTTGTCTAAGGAGTATTAAACACAATCCCATAGGAATTGATACCATAATGATCTAGATTTTTGTATCAGCTCATATTAGAAGACTAAATTTAAACAGGATCAAAGTACTACGGAAAAAGTTACAGAAATGCAGATGGGATTTTACTAAGTTCTTATCTCCTTGCCAATAGGGAATTAGCAATGTCTGCAGAAAACAGCTGATGACTCCACTATATATGTTCTACTTGGGGGTTTCAAGTTTCTTAAATCTATTCATCTGCTGGACCAAAGTTGGTCCGAGCTAGTATTACTAAAATATTCAATTTCAACAATATAGCGAGACTCTGGCCACTTGCAAGTTGATATGGCCCACCTCAGGGTAAGTCTTCTCCATGCTAACGAAAAAAATGTTACTGATAAGATTCATACGCTATGCCAAATGAAGTGACTTATCCCCATATATTTTACAGAAAAATAATTAGTTGTTTCACCACATAGTTGGTGAAGGAGTAAAATAAACTGACACGAACTGATCACTACCGTGAGCATAAAAACCCCACTTCACAAATAGTGCATGTACTCTGTAAATCCCTTCGAGATGGTGACTTCATAGGTTTGCTAAACAAGATGTACAGACTAACAGCATGTTAAAAAGAATGTCTGTCCACTTACAGATTGACTTCAAAAAATTAGGCATCAAAAAATGTCCAGTCACACATTAACTTTTTGTTTTAGTAAACCAGAAGTAAAACAGACATTATTGCAGAAAGATTTAAAAAACTGAACACAAATGTAACACTACCAAGGCCTCGTATTTCAAAAATCACTATTTTTAGGCATCCAAGAGAACAGCAGACACTGCATTATTTCATAAATACACTGACCTTGATTCTACTTAACCACAAAAGCAAGGTTAATAGGACAGGGGAAAGAGAGGGAGGATATGTGCTGCAACAAGATCACAAAGCAAATCAGAAAGACAGCTGTATCATAATCGTGCCTTTGTTTAATCTCCTTTCTTTTCCACTCATCTTGGACAATGCTCTTGGATGAGCATTTGAAAAATTAAGGACATAAGAGTTTGACAACCACTCATTCTTCAATGACCATGGAGGCATTTTGTTTTGGTTTTTTTTTTTTTAACCTGAACTTTTCCTGGATATTTCCAATACTTAAAGCGAACCTCAAACCAAGTCTCTTAATTCCATTCCCTTCGAATCCTTTATTTCTTCCGGTCATCCAGAACTGCATTCCTTTGCACTTAACAGGCAGGTTGGACGACACCCTCAGCCTCCCTGGATCTTCAATCACTGGCCTGTGCCTCTTGCAAAATGCAAGCTTTTCTGCTGACACAAAGAAATTCTGGTGAAGATTTTTTTTGTGCGTACCCAAGCACGCACACATTTTACCACTTCTTCCCACACAAGGCAGCCAGCCACAGCACACTGCCATTTCGCTGTGGGCACTACCACCTGAGCCTACTTCTTCCTAGGAGCAGCACTAAATTAAACCTCCCTAGGTTTAAACCAGAACCCTAATTTGGGTTCTGGTGTGTGCACAGTTCAATGCACCTAAACCACACCTGAAGAGAATCACTTCACATCCATGCCCCCTCTCTTAGATCTCTGCCATGGAAGCCATCAAGGGAGATGCCACTGAGGGACATATATTTTAAAGTATCCATACATACTGCATTTATTTTTATTTATACACATACATGCATATTTTGTAAGTCCCTCAGAGACATATGAACACCAGACAAAAAGTATCTTTTTCCTTTTTTTATTACCTTATATTCTTCAATCTCTTCCTCATCAGCTTCTCCCTCATCTGGGTATTTGCGTTTTGCATTTGGTGCAGAAGTATCATAAGCAGCCCTATAAACATAAAAAAAAAAATCCTCATATAAACCAGTTTCTCTCTCCAAAGAGAACATCTCAGAAATCTCTGATAATCTGCCTTGACTACATGTTTCTGTTACAAGTTTGAAATTGTTTTGAAACTTTCTATATGAGAAGTTGTTCCTCTCTCAGTATATTTGAGACCAGCACAACTTCTTAAGGACAGGACTCCTGAAAGCAGATATCCCGCTTACTCATTCTTCTGTTCTAAAAGGTACAGCTTGTTTTAACCAAAGCAGTACATCTACAAAATTACACCTGCTCACACAAGAAAATTACTATTACGTGTGAGAACTAATAAGCACTAGCTACTCTGTCCTAGACATATCTATTGTTCCATAAGAACTTCTAAACTAAATTGCCCTGTAACTGCTGTTAGCAAAAGTCTAAAGGCTTTCGGACAATGCAGGTGGCATACTCTAAATTCACACCTCAGTTTTGCTCCACACGAGCTTTTTAACATAGGAAGCAAAATTTAGCCTTGATTTCCAAACTGCTATTAGAAGCAAATGACTAAACCCTACTCACCTTACTCAAAGTTCAGATTTGAGAAATTAAAGCATTTTCTTTCACTAAATTGTATGTTTTTAAATAAATGGTAAAGATCTTATTGTGTTCTTTGGAGTGCAACCTCGTCCTACTTCAAAGGCTTGCATTACCATCAAACCCCCCGGTTTCTAACAGCAGCAGCGCACCGATACCGACCTACACGTTTCTCTCGTTTCAGCGATCTCCCGCTGGTCATCTTTGCTGTTCAGCACGGCGCCGATACTGTCCGCGTTCTCAGCTCCTAACTGAACAACGGGCAAGGCAGATTCAGGACAGTTTCCACTCATTAAAAGCCCCGAACAGGAACAACCATGGAGCCAAAGGGCCGCTCTTTAACCGTGACACACCGCCCCACCGGCCAGGCCCCCCAGCAGGCCGCCTGGAGGACCCCGCCAGCGAGCACCTCTCCCACCGGGGCTGCGGGGCTCGCCGCTTCCCCCTACCCACCCGCCGGGCACCCGGGGCCGTTCCCTCGCGTTACCCACAAGCAGCCGCTGTAAGGCCCGAGGGCCGCCCCGCCGCCGTTAGCGGAACCGTTGCACATGAGGCGGCGCGCGCCCGCTGCCGCCTCCCCGCGGGGCCCGGCCTGGCGAGACACGGCCCTGCCGCTACCTGCTGCGCCAGGAGCTGCCGCCGGAGCTTCTGCCGCTCCCTGATCTCCTGCAGCCGGCTGTTCATCGCCGCGAGCCGGCCCCGGCCTCTGCCGCCGCGCTCCCGCCCGCGCGTCACTTCCGTCCCCTCTTCCAATGGGGCGGCTGCGGCGGCCGCCCGACGCGCCGGAGGCGGCGGCCATGTTGGTTGCGGGCAGCGGAGGCGAGGCCAGGCCAGGCCGGGCCGGGCGGGGAGGGGGGCTGCCCCACCGCCCCGTCCGGCTGGAGCAGCGGCAGCCGCGGCGTGCGGGGCCCGAGCGGAGAGGCGGCGCGGCGGGGTCGCCCCGCGGCCCGGCGCCGGTCTCGGTGGCTCCCGAGACGCAGCGTTCCCCTTCAACGGCGACGGCGCGCCGTGCTTGGGGGAGACGCGTGGTGGTCGAGCTCAAACAGGAGAGCTCCGACCTACAGATAAACCGATGCTCTAGTCTAAGGCGTTAGTCTCCAGATGGATGGAAATCCGATTTCCAGACCCTTCAGGAGTCACTGAGCAGACTTCTTACCTGTTCTAATGTCATCCAAGTGGTTTTCAAGTATAGATGTTAAATTCCCTTTCACTCAACCGTTGCAATACGAGTTTCATCACCTACTCCAGGCACCCAGCTGTGCCCATCTGTGGAGAGCTCTTTTCAGCAAGGTTCCCTCTCCAGGGTATTTCGCAGCAGTGACAGTTTACTACAATCTGTTGCAGTTCAGGGGCCCATATCTTAGTTTCACCTGCAACGGTTTTTGTCATTCTCTCTTGGGGCCAAAATGGTACTTCTCTCCTATGGGTCTCACACCCTAGTACATCCTTTATATCCAATTTCAATATCCAATGTTGTTATTTGTAGGTTAGCCTTTATGTTTTGCCTACATCTTTCTGATTGTTTAAAAAAGTCCCGGTTTGAGGGAATTTTGCAAAATCTTCGAAGCACTTTACATCTGATTTTTTTGTCTCCTTCCTGCTTCCTCCTTTCCCCCTCTCATATTTTATTGTCTGTCTTTGAATGCATGTAATTTATATTGCATTCTGATTTTCATTCTGACAGCTATTCATACTACAACAAGAATGAAGACTGAAATAAAGGCCCACAGTCTGGATTCAAAAGTTGTGCAATAAACTTCAGTTCCTACCATCTCACAAAAGGAAACTTAACCAAAGAATAAAGAAACGTTACAAATTATCTCAGCAGTTATAATTAATGCTAATATTTGCTCTCCTGGAATAGGCCAATTTTTCCTGTAATTGTCAGACCCAAAGATACGGACTAGAGCTGCAGTGACATTCGGCTCTATTACATGGAGCATGGTGTTCCCCTGCTGGTATCTTAGTGCCAGGTGCCATCACACTTTTGTGATACAAGCTCTTACTCTCTTTTTTTTTAATATGATATACATGTCAATGACATTACTCAGGTCAAACTTAAAACCGAGAAAGATCTGTGAAGAGAAGGAAATTAGAGCAGTGTGGACTAATGCAGAAAGAAAGTATTTCCAGCTACTCACATTTCTCGGTGACAGAACATACTAGAAAAATGATGTAGCTTTTAAATATTAAAACCCAAAAATACCAAGAGGTGATTTTTTATCTCCTTAGGGAATACATTACTAGTTACACTGTCCTATCTACGGAAAAAGAAATGCCATCTCATACTACTGCACGCTGCTTTGATATTGTTGGCTGTAATGAATACAGTAGAAGTCCCTGCACAGTAACAAAATCACTTCCTCCTGGCTGTGATATGAAGAAGTTTGTGTGAGCCTGCACTCCCTTTTTAGAACTAGTTGCTAAGACGAGCTAATCTTTACAAACACTAATGGCTATGGAAGATGTTACACTATGTACATACAGTGTTTCAAAATAAAAAGTTTGTATTTTTGCAGAATGCTCCGTGCCTTTCTTCTCTGTATGCTGTGGTTTTGGCTCTCTAAGCCTTGTATGCAGTCCGTGGTCAGGTTTTTGCTGTTAAGGTAAGTATCAGGCCAGATTCTGTTGGCCTGGAGCCAAGAGCTACACACGCACATATACTGTACCACAATCCAATCTACAGATTTGGGTTTGATCACTGATATTAGTGTTTTGATTACATCATGATTTTCTGTGGCCTTGGACCTTACCATGGAATCATCAAAGAAGAATGGAACCCCCTAATCCAGCCTCATACCCTGATGTCATCCCTGATGTGGTGTCAGACCTACAAACGTGCAGTACTGGAAATGCATCTAATCGAGCCGACTCCCTCGTGAATGGCTATACCCCAACCCAGGCATTCAGCTGCAGCTGAAGCCTTTACCAACGCTGCGTGAAATAAATACAAACACGATGTAGTATGTGCTGTAGGCTACCGACCTGTTCAGGGATCTCAGTGCAGTTCTCCTTTTTTTTTTTTTTTTTTTTAACTAATGACTTGGTTGAACTGCATTCAACTCTGATCCGTTATCCAGATTTTTTCCTTCAGATTTATGAAGCCAACTGTTTTCTCATCCTGTTTTTATTTAACTGATTATTCCTTTCACTTCTCTTTATTGACCTGCATTCAACCTTTTAAATTATTTCTATTTTTGCAATCATTTTGAATTCAAACCCTGTCCTCCAGCGTACTTGCATCTACTTCCAACTTCCAGACAAATGGTTGTCTCCCAATGGAATAAGCAAACATTCTATGCCACTTTGTTTAACCATTTATAGCATTATAAAATATTTCTAAAACACAAACAAATAACGGTAGAATTTCACACCCATTTGGGACTTGTGTTATACTGATATATATTCAAGTCTAGTCTACTCCATTTAGCAAAAAACTGCTCGCTTACTTTGTGTCAGTAGAAATGATTGTAAAAGTTACAAAGAATTAGGCCCAAGCTGCTTCATTTATCACTGTTCTCTCACCTTAATTGTTCTTCACATCACAAACCTCAAATTATGCCCGATTAGATGCTCAATACATTCGTAAATTAAAAGCCCTTAATGGACCAAACAGATGAAATAAGAGAACTTTATCTCTTAACTCAAAACAGACTAATAGAAAACAGTTAGCATCACACTCTCCCTATTTCACATCCCTTTCCGCATGATTTTAGTCAAGTACCTAGACCTACCTCTTTACAAGTACCTTTAAAAGTTGGTAACCCCAACTATGGGGCCTACTTTTGAATAAGTGATAGTATCCACAACGCCCAGAGGTTGTGGCTGCACATGCTTCTCCACCTCCGCCTTAGGCTGTGTCCCTACAAGATGGCAACTCTGACTTAATGAGCATATTGCAAAAACACTACAACCACAAATCTATACAAACTCACTGTAGCAGTTCAGATTTTGTTTAAAAATCTCCTAGAAATAACTTAGTAGCAGCAGAGTTTTTATTAGGCCAGTACTGCTTGTCCTTAGTAAGCCAACGCACAGCCACAATAGAGCCTTCATAAACACAACGCCATATGCTCTGGATAATTTGACAGACGTGTGCTGCGATTTCACACTTCATCTAGATCAAAGTCATTGCCATATGATCCAGTACTACACATCCTTTGTAATGGACATGAAGCCTTGATGTTGCATGTTGCTCACAGCCTCTGGGCCAACTGATTGTAGCCTTCTTACTAACCTGGAGGTGACTATTGAAAGGCATTTTGAAAGAGATTATTTAATTTCTTTGCTTTTGCATAGCATTGTATTTCATTCTGCTTTGTCAGCAAGAATAAGTAACTTGCACATCGATGTTTAAAAAAATCATAAAAATAATTCTAATTCCCCTACATGGAATAAACTCATTTAGTTTCTTAAATGTTCTGAGCAAAACATTGTTCTGGCTTCTTCAAGCAGTATCCAACAATGCCACAAGAACAGCAGTGTGTGATTTCAGAGATACTACCTCGCATGCTATAGTCATCCACATAGCTTGCCAACAGTTACATCCATATTTTAACACAGAGTAACATACTCTTTTGACAAATTCAGTCAATCATGGCAATTAATTGACAATCCTCCTTCTAAATCAGTAAAAAGTTTAGCCAAAACCGTCCCCATAGCCCCCAAGTCCCACTTCACTTGGAGATCAAGCATTACTGGCTTCCCACCATGTTCAGAGAACGTGTTAAATTACAACTGGCTTTTTAACTGAAATGGCTGTGTATATGCCTCAAAAAATCGAATGTGAAGAGGGGATGGAGTGCAGCTTTATGTCGTATCGCATCTAGCCCTGTATTTACTCCTCATTTTAACACTGCCCGCAAACTGGCCCCCTGTCTCATCTTAACACTGCCCCCTTAGTGAGGCAGGAGCAAATCTCTAGTAAATATAGGAACTTCGATGATATTATTTGTTCTAACGCTGAGCTGAATTTGATCCACTCCCCTCAAGGGCAGTACTAATCCCATTACATGACATCTGCTGGCTTTATTATTATAAATTGAAGTGTTGAAGAAGTGTGAATTTGTTATGCTTTGAATAACAAAGAAACAGATTTCCATACACATCAGTGTTCACTGATTTAGAGACTTAACTCTATAAGCACTGAGATCAGAAAATATTATGTATACCTTTTCTGCTTTCCCTATGTTTCTCACACAAGATACTAAATTATACTGCCAGTATTATCTTACGGCCAGAAATTGTGTCCTATCATGCTTGCAAAACAACCCCATAGATTTTTATGTTGAAATATGGTACTTGTGCATATTTTATGTGATCATAGTACCCTTACTTTGTCTCAGAGCTGTTTTGTTTGTACTAAATAGCAATAAAGGTGACCAGATGATACTATACAGAATATTACAGTACATGGTAGCTTTCTGTACTGAAAACCTCATATGTCTAAAGTCTTTCTATTCCAGAAAACTCATCCTTATATGTTACCTCATATACTCAGTACTTTTCCATTTTGAATTTGTTTACAATATTATTTAATGTTTTCCTGGATACCTTCACAGATAATTAGATGGAGTATTTTGCATCAGCATGTTATTTGCACAGAATATTTTAAAACATATCCCTGAATTTATTATCTTCTTTTCCTAGTCTCCCATTTACTTCCATGTTTTCCAGAGCATTTACAGTGTCACCAGTTAACTGTGCCTTCTATGAATACTCCATTTTTCAGTATCTACATCTTAATGCTTTCTTGTTTAAGTTTATAGCATACTAAGTTAAACAGCTCCTGGATCTGCCACTTATTTCTACATTAATGCCACTTGTGTTTTCTGTGTGGCTGTGCAAGAAACCAGATCATGAAAAAGATCTGGCTGATCTTTTAACCCACTTTAGATTATTTTGCAGCAAATGTGCAACCACAGCTTCAGAAGCACCAGAAGTACAGACAGAAGGCACTAAAGAAATATGAAAATCGTTACTCCAGAAGATGGCTTGTAGTTAGATCCTAGAGAAAGAAGTTATTCTGCTGCTTTTTACTTTTCCTGGAAGTTCTAGGAAATTCAGAAAGAAACTTCAGGAAGAAAAACCTATGTATACAGAAAAAAAAAGTGGACATACGGACTACTCATGATCCAATTGCAAGTCCATCTCCTACAACTCCAAGCAGAAGATTTCTAAGGGCCAAACAAAGGTTCTGTTGAAACTAATAGCAAAACTCTGAGACCTGTTTCCAAAATAGGATAATGATAATAATAATAATAAAAAAACAATGAGAGGTTTTGAGACTTTACAATTAATAAAATCAGCAGTACTTCTAGTTAATATAAGCTAGGTATTTGGTCTAGCAGGATTTAGTTACAAACTACCAGAATGTATTGGGTAAATAACAATGTTTAGAAGTCTAAAGTACAAAAAGTGGTGTGTACTGTAACACAGTGTTTATTTACAAAAACAAATGGCATGCTAAGCAGATCAATATAAAAGCAAGACAAGTCACTATATATATTTTGAATAGTTATATCCATAGCAAAAATCCGTGGCTTTTCATAATCCGATGAGTTTGCTTTTAATTTTTACTTTTTAGTTGACAAATTGTTATCTCAGCCAAGATGACTAAATATGAAAATAGGAAGTTGGAATGTGTAATTCCACGTTGCCATGAGATTATAAAAAAAAAAAAGCAATGGGGAAATCATAATAATGGGACAAGACGGATCAGAAGAGATAAGAAAGGGACATCAGCCAGAAGGCAAGAAAGAATAACGGATGATTAAGCCAACAATGAAGATTATAAGAAAGCAGTTTGTTCTGCCAATAGTTACAGCAGTGGATCTTGACGCCTTTACCTCCTTTCTGTATCTGTTGCCCTTCCTCCCTGCCCTTCACACAGCTCCTGGCAGACATTTTCCACATTCTATGGTAATGCAGGCGATCTAAGTGCAAACGTCCGTCACAGGCCCGCACAATGCCAGTGTTGTTCTAACTACAAGAGTCATAGTTCAACAGTGCAAAGTCAACTCTGATCCTGTCCTGTACAGAACCTCCTCGCAATTGTAGATGGTATCCTCACCTTAGTTATTTTAAAGCGTATGCAGCTGCATTTTAAAATTTCAACTAACATGTTGAAAGGATGCACAATTAGCAAGTATATCTTTGTGCATCACTTTATATTAATCAATGTGAAATGGCTGCTCCAGCTCTATATATATTTGTAAAAGCAAGCTAGGAACTACCAAGATTTGTATTTTTTTTTTAATGGTAACAATAAGGGCAAACTAATGCTTGTATTCATAATGTATTCTCAATAACTTGAGAAGACTCACTGATTTTGATAAAATTATTAGCCAATTCAGCCAACAGGACATGGTTTATAAACACTCAACAATATACTCCCCTCCTTAACAGCTAAACTTTTCAACTATTGCAAGTTGCAATAGTTGCAAGTAAAACAAAAAATATTTTAATATTAGTCCTAGTGCTTCCAATATAACTGCAAAAGAGAACATATAAAGATCATGTGTTATGAACATGTGCTGATAACTTTCAAGAGATCTTTCAGTACCTTTATGAGGTAAGAATTAACATTTCTTAAATCTCTTCTTGGTAGCAGAGCATTCAGTTTCTTCAGGTAATTATAAATCCCAGCCTCCTTAAGCCAAATAAATATAAACTTTTTTTTAGCTTTCCCTTCATTAAGTACAAGAATATGTGTTTCTTTGAAAAAATAATGATATTCTTATCCCAAACTATTACTAATCATAAGAGAATGCAGCTTTCATGTATGTAGCTCAGCACTAAAGTAATTCATGTGTCCCTCTGAAAATCTGGAGAAAAAAGTCTTATTTGCACATTGTATGTACATTGCTGTTGGATTTTGTGCCGGAAATATTAGAAATGTCTCATTCCATTGCTGCTAATGGGAAGGCGACACTTGGGTTAGATGGCAGATGAAAACACAAACCAACCCTGCTTGACTTATCTTTCTGTGGTTTGTGATTTTCATTGCACTTACACTTCACAACAAGGAAATGCAAAATTCTAAAATAGATATTATTAAGAAATATTTTCAGAAGATTAACTCTGAACAAAGACAAGACACCTGCTACCATTCCAGACATAAATAATTGGAAGAGGACTACCTGGATTATTTGTGAGAGAAGAACTTATTTAAACAACTGCATTTATAAAGCATTGTTTACCCCAGGGAACCTTCTACACCATGAATGTCAGAGGAAATTGTAGAAGGTCATATATCTCAGCTCTATGAACCAGTTGTCCTCAACGACAGTGGATGTTTTGAATAAATAAGGCTTCATCTTGCTCTGCGGCAGGCTTACGTAATGTTGAGTGATTTGTAAAGGCCACTTTCTACATGAAAGAGAGTCCAAAATGTATGTTTTATGATGAAGACGACATTCAAAAATATTTTTTTCACCTTTTCTCTCTTAGATCTAAACCAAAACGTTAAACATTTCCATAAATGTTAAATATTTTTACAAAGGTGTAGTCTGCCCATATTTTTTTTTTTTGGGTTGTCTCGCCAGCATGAGCACAGAATGAATCACTTCCAGCGCTTCCCTTAAAGGCCAGACTCGAATCAAGTACCAAAACCCACATATACCCAAAGTAGTCAGGTTCGGAACCAAAATTCCATTTCCTTAGCAAAACTTTGTTAAGATTGTTTGTTAACAAATACCATTTCTTCAAAATATCCTCTTTGGCATATTCTTGCCTCTTTAAATACGCTTATTTATAGAACGTCTACACAAACTCACCTTTCACCTAGTTAACAGACTGCAACATATGTGATGCCATATTTACTTCCTATTCTCAGCATCAGGAAATAACGCAGCACCTCTGCTGTATTTACACAGCCGTGCTGGGGCACTCCTACTCTCACACTTGAGTCTCGCTCCCCGCTCAGCCACATGGCATTGCACACTTGGGATCTGCTCCTGGTCCTCCTGGGAGAGGAACATAAAGGAATGCTTGGAGGCTGCTCATGGAAGCAACATCAAACGCAGCCTCAAACACCATCACACTGCAACTGCATGAACGAGACCGTATGTTGTACCAGTTGAATGTTCCCAGGTGTTGCTGACGTAGTAGCAACACCATGAACAAATCATGTCTCCAGTCCTCCAAGGTTTTACACACAGGACTCATGTAACCTCCTTTACACACAGAGACGTCACAGTATGCAGATGTGTATGTACTAAGAACGAGGATACATACTTGCAGAATTAGAGCCTTTACTGAATGCAGGGCTTTTTTTTTAAAAAAAACATGTTTTTCAAACAAAGATCTCCACATTTCACTGTTATTCAAAAATCCTTTTTTTCTGTGCAAAACTGTCATAGTTTTCAAATGATATATAGTTACTTTGGATATGTCAAAACTATCTCAGTTGAAACAGCATTTTTATTCCACTCACTATATTAAACAAAAAGTGTTCACCAGTTTTGCATGATTCAGTTTACCTTTCAGTTTTAAATGCAATTATTTCATCATGTCTGTTTAACCCAGTGTTAGGCACATATGCACCTATGTATTGAATTGTTCCAGGAAATAAAGTTTCTTATTGCCTTGTTCCAGGAAACTGGGTTTCTTATTGCCTTATAATATGAACTCAGCTTGTTGTACAAGAAAGTACTTAACACTTTAAAAAAGGTTTTTCTGTGATCTCATTACTGTGCGCACTGTGTTAGGTGGTCATGGAAACCTCATCAATTACAGGCTGTTCAGTTACATCCTGTGTAATGCAGGGTCACCCTATGGAGCTTATATATCATTACAGACAAAAGGCCTGTTCTCTTCCATATAAGCACAAACCCAAATTAATTTTAAGTCAGACTTGGCAGGATTTCAAATTTCTGCTGCCCGCGTTTGTTAAAAAGAATGAGATTAATGAATAAAATTATTTTGTAAGAGCGCTGACTTATATCCTAAAAATGTTGACTCACCACGGCACCCATTCTATGGCCCATTTTGCACATGGAAATGCCCTTTGTGTGAAGCCTTGCCTCCCCTCCTTCTAGCCCTGATTTCAGCCGTCTGGTGCTGTTTGATCTCACTCAGTGCCCACTAGGTCATGTGCATGAGTTTTTCCATTGATGTCAGTGGTTGATCTATTGGCCCCAGCATACTTGATTATGTGAAGAAATAATAGTAAGAAATTATTAGATGGATAGTCTGAAAATAATTGCATTACAATGTGTTGTGCCTGGCTGTTTGGCTACATTCTCTTTGTACTTGTACTTATTTCCTAGGGGAATTTCTCATATATCACATTGCCTGAAGTCAGCCCTTGCTCTGATCTGTCACATCTGCATCGCTGTTTGACTCTAACCTGGTCAGGAGGGAATGCAGGAGAGAATACCCTGGTTTAGGGCTATCAGTGGCAGTAAGAGGGGACTGACTCAGGCCTTCACTTGTCAATAGTATTTCAACTGAATTCCACCAACAGCTGGAAGTGCTCAGCTTTTCTAAAATCTATGCTGAGCGCATACTGTATGAGCTACTTGAAAATAAAGGTAAGCAGCTTTACTGAGCACAAGAGGAGGCTAATCAGTGAATTTTGCTATTGATTTAAATGGGAGCAGAATTAGACTGATTCTCTAGCTGAATTTTAAATGTCTGGTATTAAATGTTTTCAAAATGCAGGACTACTGTTTTTGCCTGGGTAAACCACACATCAGATACCCTTACCTATTCACAAGAACCATTTATTGAAAATTAGTCCTCTGATAACCTGTACCTTCACACAATTCATGCAAAAGCAGCGTCAGCAACAGGGAAGAATTATCAAGTGCTTTTAGAAAGCTATTAGGACAAAGGAAGCTCTTGCCTAAGTATCCTTTTAAGCCTTGTGTATATGAATAACCCATGCTGCTGCTGTATTATGTGAGTATTTATAATATTTCCATTTCTCAGGTAACCTGAGGAATCTATGCGCAGAAATACCACAGGGGAGAGGTTGGAGTGATCAGATCAGTTCATACCTACGAATTATTTATTATTCTTTGTTTTATCAACACTTTGGTATCGGGGCTGTCAAGTATCAGGAGACAAAAAAGCAGCCAACCCTGTGGAACTGTACAGAAATTAAGACCTATTGTAGCAGATGATTTCCTACAACTTCTCTCATAGAAGTTGTCAGGTACGCAGCACAGATTTGCTATCTTTGGTCACGAGCACCGTTCCATGGACTTCCATGGGACTGCTGTCAATAGGTACAACCTCTGTGCATAAGAGGTACGAACTAAATACTAAGATTAAGTATTGAAAATCTTTTGTGAAAGGGAGAACTGCTACGTACCTCAGCTGGAGCCAGTTCACCCACTGTAATGTCATCTTAATGGATTGTTTTCTCTACCGACCTAGAAAGACCAAAACAAGCCTTTCTTTTCATATAAAAATGGAGCCCTTGTTAAACACAGATTACTAACTTTAAATCCCGCAGTGCTGCTGCAGGAGTATAACTACCACAGTTTCCAAAGATTTAGTATTTTCTCAACATTTTGTGGCAATTTTTTTCTGAAAAGTTGGATACTGTAATTTCAGAATCAAAGTTGTACGTAATGCCCAGCTCCACTGAGACCTTTTGAGGTTTCCAAAGATCTACTTGCTTATTGTCCTGAGCAAACATAATTTTTTCTTTCCTTTTCATTTCTAACTCAATTTGTGAATGAGTTTTCAACAGTTTTGTACAGCAGAGAGAAAACTTTTTAAGACAACCAAATGCACTAAGAACATCTCCTATCTGGCATCTTTTTAAAGCTCTATCAGAGTAATAAGCCTTTGTTTCTTGTTTATAAACATGTGAAGGTAAAGTCCACGCTTAAAGCACAGAGCAGTGTCATTTTAGGTGCACTTGTAATTCTGTTATTTTACGTGTGAGGTCCAAAAGAATCAAGGTTCTCAAAAAACACACTCTGTCCATGTAACTCCTGCTTTGTCTTTGCTTTTCCTAATAACTTTCGACCGACTGTGAGAAATGCGACAGAGATAGAAGTCACACAGATGATGAGCTTCCCACGAGCGTTAATAAAAGTCATCAAGCAGATGGAGTGATTTTATACATGGCACCTGTAAGTGCCACAGCCAAAGGAAAAACTGCAACATGAGCTCACGCAGTTGAAACACAAGAGAACCCGTATGGGGGAGACACTTGTAGATACTCTAGCCAAGACAGAAGCTGCAACCCAAGTGCAAAGTATACATCCTGGAAAAGCAAACTGCATCAGTCCCAGTACTTCTTAGAAAAGGGCCCCTCCTACTTACAGTGAAGCTATTATCAGTGTCTTCAATGGAAGCCAGACCAAGTCCCTACTTTGTAAATTCTAACAAAAGCATTATTTCCTGTAGCATTAACAGGCCTCACATCACAGTGAAAGCTAATTTACAGTTATTAAAACAAATTAAGGCTCATTCTCCTTATATGATTACATCACAAATAACAATCATGATAAAAATTAAAATGTTCAAGAGTGAATCTTACATGTGGATCATCCGATTAAACCTGAACCCTATCTTGGGAGGGAATCATGACAATTGCTTTTTCCTTCTCGATGCTTCTTTTTAATTCTAGTTACTTCCAAACCTTTTTCCCTGTGTAATCTCCCTCTTTCCCCCCACCTCCTGCTTAGTACCATTTTGCAACCTCAAGCACAAACACCTCTACCCTACATAGGCAAAGAAAGTTCACTGCACGTAAGATTCCTGCTAGCCCACACACCTTGGGGAGACAAATGAAATCAGAATACATGAATAAGTACCAGACTCAAAGCTTTGCCTCAAGTGTTTTGCAAGATTCATCATACTCATCTGTTCTCTTCCTCCTGTGCTGATGAGCAGAACCCTTCCTCTTCCAGGCTAGAGGGGGAAAAAAAGAGCTTAGGTCAGGGAAAATGAAATATTGCTGTTACTGTGATGCCAAGAAGTGTTTATTAGGCAATGAAGGAAGCCTTAACCAGCTAGGCTGAGCATGCTTTTAACTGGTCCTTCCAAAGGATAAAAGCAACCAACTTGTCCTGACAGCAACAAATTTTCAGACAATTTAAAAATGGCCATAATGAGTTGCTTTCAGGCTAACCTCTTGTATATATTCAAATATTTTGAAAATAAATTAAATTCTTGCCAGTCCTGACAGTTTCTAAACTAATGCATACACATAACTCCAGAAGAAACCTCAGAAAGAAAGCACAATCTGTGCACTTATATCCTTAAAGAAGTGCAACAGACACATGTGATACCATAGTTATCATGTTGCTGTGGAAACCCCAGCAGAGTATTCTTTAACTTTGTGAGTGATTAAAATACTAACTGTTATGTTACAATAATAAATTAATCACAGACGAGCAGAACTAAAATGAATACAGGTAATACCAAACACTGTAGGACCTGCTATTCCTGAGCACTGGAGCTCTTTTGTTCTTATAAACAAAGGCTTAAATTGGTACAGTTGCATTTTGCACCTTTTGAACAGCTTGGAGGCTGCTGAAGGAAGGCCACTGTTTACTGGAGATACCTGGGATCCCACATAGAAAGCAGAAAGCACGCTCTTTCTCTTTTAGACTCTAGTCATAACGCAAGGTTGTGGAAATACTGAACAATATGAGACAAAGAGGCAAAACTAACTGACAGCCATCCTGGTAGAAAAAGGAAATCAGAGATGATCAGGTCATGCAGAACTCTGCAGCGGTTGGGAATAAGCAGATTACTATTCAGAGCACATGGGGCTGGGATAAAGCTAAACCCTCGAAGACATTTCTCTTCACGGCATTTGTTTCCAGCCCCTTTGTTTCCCGCAGACACGTCTGGGGCTCTCTCCGTCCCTCTGCCTCCCCAGCCGCCGTGCGGGTCCGTTTTGCCCCTCTCTCCCCGAAGCTGCGCGCCCCCGCCCCGGGCCAGGCTTTGCCTGGGCTGCTTCTGCTCTTTGTGAGGCTGTCAGAGGGGTCGGGGCAGCCCCAGCCGCGGGGGCGAGGGCAGAGAACAAGGTGGCTGGTAGGGGAGCCCCAAGTGCGAGAGAGAAGCGGGGTGGTGGGGAGCCTGCGGGGCTGCGGCGGGACCGCTGGCAGCGACGAACCCGGAGGGCGGCCGGGGAGGTGCGGGGCCGGCAGCGCCGGGGGCTGGCGGGGAAGCGGTAGGGACCCCCGAGGCCGGGCTCCGGGAGGCGCGGTCGATGCGCGGCCCCCTCCGAACCCCCGCCGGGGCTGCCGGAGCGGCTGCTGCGCGGGGCCGGGCGGCCGCGCTGCTCCCCCGCGCTCGGGAAGCTGCGGCAGGTAGCCGCAAACGCCGCTGCCGGCCGCGCCGCGGGGGCTGCGCGCCTCTCCGCGCCCCGCTCGCCCTGCCCCCGCAGGCAGGGGAGCCGTGGGGAGGGCGGCAGGGGTGTGCGGCGGGGGGGATTAGCGGGACGCCGCGGCCCCGCCTTCCCCCTTCGCATCCCGGGCGCGATGAGAGGGGGAGATGGACCCGAGCCGGCGGGACTGGCACCATGACATTCGCCGGCTTCGTGGTGGCGCTGGTGATAGGGACGATCCCCGGAGCCCGCGGGCTGGGGCAGGTCTCCGCCAGCCTCCCGGCCGCCCGCCACCCGCAGCCCTCCGCCGCGACCCCGCCGCCGCCCCCCGCCGGCTGCCCCCCTGCCGGGGGCTTCGCCGCGGCCCCGCGCCCCTGGCCACCGGCGGCGCCCGCCCTCCCGCGGCGGGGGACGGCGGGCCGGGCACCGCGGGGTCGCCGCAGCTCCTGCGCCCTGCCCGGCGGCGGCGGGCGGCCCGGGTGCGCCCCCGGGGGCGGCCGGGGCCGGGTGGAGCGGGGCCGCGCCGACTGCGAGCGAGGTGAGTGGGGCGGGGGCGCTGGGCCGCGGGGAGGGGGCGAGCGGCCGCCGGGAGCCCGGGCTGGTGCGGAGGTGCGGGACGGAGGGGCTGAGCGGGCGGCGCCTTCTCACCATCCCGCACCCGGGTCGGACCAGGGAACCCGGGGACGGACGCCTTTTGCCGAAGTGACAGCAGAGGCTTTTCTGAGAGGGGAGTTTAAACTTTTGCATCAGCAGATGCACCGAAAGACAGAGGGTTTGTTCCGACGCTATTTTAATACCAGGTAAATCGCGTTAAGCAGCTGTGCCGTACGTACCGGTAGGATCGGTTAGCCAAGACCGGCATTCCCCTGTTGTGACCGGGCACGCTCCCCTGGGAAGCGCGGGGGGTATAGAGGTGAAGCGGCGGAAGGAAAAGCACAAGGATGCCTCGCTCTAAACGCGAACTGCTCCCATAGTATCTCTTTCTTTTTTCGCCCACATCTTGGGACAACGGGGTTTGCAAGTTAGCGCTGGTGCTTGAGGACATCTGTGAACGCAGCCGAGAGACCTGCGCTCTGCCCCCCCCACACTCCTAGCGAAACTCTCCTTGACTTCAGGGGAAGTTTTCAGTGCGTAAGGACTGAACAGCAATTTCAGCGCTCAGCCCTTGAGCAGCTGATCAGCTTTACATTTCATCAGTGTTGGCAGCCCTCCACAGGGTTAACTATATTTATGTACAGTCTGGTTTTGAATGACTTCACATTTTATCCCGCATTGCTCTGGTATTATCTCCTACCTAAATAAGAACTATGTCCTATCTGTACCTATACTAAAAATGATCAAGCATAATTGTTGCAATGAAAATAAAAATTCCCTTATTAGTTGCCATTTTTTTTTTGTAATATTGCAAGGTCAACAAGGAAGTTGATCATTAATATTATTATTCATAATTTTGTTCTTGTGGAAGTTGGTTTTGGGGTGGGTTTGGTTTTTTAATTAATTTACTTTCAGATCTCTGAAGAGGACTGTTATCTTTCTCTTCCAACAATAGCCCTAGAAGGTGTGTGAAAAAAAGATGATAATTTGAACAATGTGATAATTATACATATTGGTATAAAATATCACATGAAGAGCATATGGAGGCACCAAGGTCCATATTAATCATTTATGCATTAAAAAAAATGCAGCTTCCAAAGCTGTGTTCCAAGTCTAATGTTGTACTCCTTCAAGAAGACAGAATGATGTTATGCCTTACAGATGTTTCCCTGGAAAGAATACCAGGCAGCTGATGCCATGGAGGAGAAAACAGATAACTAGACACAGATGAAAAAAGATCCAGAAGACTTCACGCCTTTTGACTGGTCTCAGTTTGGGAAAGGGTCCCACAGTTGCTTCTTTGATTTAGCCCATCATATTCATAGCTTTTTTCAGCATTCTTCAGTCTGGTTCCCAAAATACTTTGTGAGGACTTGGTCTAATATGTTACAGTGAAGAAGAAGGTGGCATTTTATTGCTAAGAACTCCATCTTGCACTTAGTAAAGTAAATTCCAGAATCCCCTGTAAGTTCAGCACGAATGTGATTTAAGTAAAGGAACGCCAAAAATACTACATGGTTTGGGTGTAGCTGTGTTTCTTCAGTCTTTTCAGAATGCTTTCCCCCTGCCCAAAAAGGGAAATCCAGGTTAGCCCCTGGTAAGAGGGAGGACATAGCTTCTGAACAATAGCCAATACATCCTAATTGAAAGGTCATCTGCTTCTGTTGGACTCAGTGGTAAACTCTCAGTGACATCAACAGGGCAAATGTCTGTCCCAAAGCCTTTGTGGAGGCGATACGAAAGATTAGAGAGTGTGTGAGATGGCTTAAGGTGGAACATGGAAATAAATCAAGCCATTTGCCCAGAAATAACCATCATTACAACATTTGTCCTGAAGTATGTTCCTTTCTTACAAGAAGCAAAGAAATGCAAGTAAGGCAATGTTATGATGCAGTTTATAGATAGGGAAGGACAGACTATTCAGAGACAAACTCGCTGTGTCTGTTGCTTTAGTACATATGCTAAAGAAGCCCATACTCAGTTATTAGGCACCTGCAATAACTAACTAAAATACCATGCTCAAAGCCTTAACTGTAAATCTCCTGGCTTTTCTAGCTTAAATATTAAGACTTATCTGCAAAGTTAATTGGCTAAACTTTGTGCATGTGTATATATGAAACTCCTTTATACTTAAACATTAACGATGAAAAATTAAAAAAAAGCACACCTTTGCAATTATACTATGTGGCACCAGTCTAAAATCAGTTTTATAATTTCAAATAATAGATTTTGGTGTTTCATTTCCTTCCTTCTAAAATGAGAGACATCTGGGTAATATTATTTATTCATGCCTTGAAAGCGAGTAAACCCCAAATACAAATAAATATAAATTATCATGATTAACCAAGAAAATCATAGAGGAAAATAAATGAGTACGAGAGTACCCTGTACACAGAGCCAGCATAAGTGCAGCAGAATTTAGTATTTTAGTTACTGCTAATAACAACTTACCTGTAAGGTACTTATGCTTCAAAAAATAGGCCTACTTCAGTGCCTGGAAGCAACTGCTGCCGCACAGTGTTTATGTGGCATGTAGTTACAGTATTCTGCACGCTATGTTGTTCATGCTATGTTGTTACATATCTAATTAATTGAATAAAGTCGTTTAACTACTTTTCTTTAGTTTACAAAGGGGAAACAATACAAGAGAGGGTAAGTGTCTTCGCCAGAGGTCACACTACCAATCAGTGGCAGAGCTGGAAATAAAATACACATTTCCAGAATGGCCAGATTGTAGATTCTTTCCATTTAAATTGCTTTTATCACAGGGTAATTCCACTAATGCCAATCAAATAATGCTTCACTAAACTTTTGTGAGAGAAGAATCAAGCCTCAGGCTCATAGTCTAAACATTAGCTTATTCTCTCTACCTGTAACGCTACAGTCCAGGCAGTTGATGGAAGGTCTTTTGGGGTTTTGTTTTTTTTTTTTTTAATAGCATAGGGTTAAAGAAAAAAATATGATGAAAAATTAAACATGAATGTCTATATTTTCCTTCTAAGAAGCAGCTCTTCTGGAACCGTTCTTATTACAGCTGCACAGCATAAGACCCCTCATTTTCTGCAGCTCTGTACCACATAAGACAACTGCAGTCCTTTAGAGCCTGTTACCTTCCTAACACTTCAGTTTATTTTTCAGAGCCTTAAACCATTGATCGTTGACATGATGAATCCCACTGCTGCAGAGGAACCAATTCAGCACATTACACACTTGGTACATAAAATATTTATGAAACTTCTAATACAAGGATCCTTGAGTATGCAATACTGCTATCTGCTAAAGTTCTCAAGGTAGTTCTTAAAAAGTAGTTCTGATGGATGCACCCTTTTTCAAGGTTAAAATACCAGGAGAAAATAATTATAATTTTAGACTAAGAGCAGTGCTCAGGAAAGCCATGGACAACAGCATTCATTGATCGCATGAGTGTCATCCACAGTTTTGCTGCAGTCATCAGGATTAATTTCTTTGATTTTAGCCAGGCCTGATGGTGGAAGGGAAGAAAAGTTTCCATTGATTTGAACTGTGTTAGATTTGACCTATACTACAGGTAGCTTTTTACAAGTACCTCATGCAAACCGATGAATTAGTTTCATTCTGAAACTGGGATAGACTTTTTTATATGTATTATGAATCATCCACTAGTGTTCTGAAGTGCTGTGAGTTGTAACGTGGTTACATGGGATATACAGCATATATCAACAGCATATATCAATGGAAGACCCTCACACTTTATGTCAGTTTGGACTTAACCAGACTCCAAGGCAACAGAGATGAATTATCAGTGCAGGGGCTTTCTGTGGCATTGTCCCATGTTGGAACACCTTGGAAATGAAAGCAGAAATAAAAAATGTTTGTTGTTTTTACAGGTCTCCAAAATTCAAAATACTACTTTTGCTTTGCTTTAATCTGCAATTTCAGAGCACCCAGCACCAGGGTGAAAGGCACAGGTGACTTCTACTTCTGATCGCTCTTTTCCAAATCTACATTTACAGCCAAATTACAAACCTTTGGACATACGTGTTTGCGAAGAAACTACCGGCACACCTTTAGCCAACACCATAAACCTCACTGCTGCAGCACTTACACGTACAGCAGAAGTGGAAGTGATTCCCATTCTATTTGCAATTCAGCCACACACAGTAACAGTGCTTGTTCTCGGTGAAATGTAGAAAATAAAATATGGTTTGAAGTTACCCAGCACCTCTGGATGTGAGAATGGTACAGGAAAAGAGGCCAAGCACAACAGCACAATTCCTTTGAAGCTCTTCTGCTTTTTGGAGTTAATTAAAAGTTGGCTGAGAGGTTCTCCTCTCCCTTTTTTCCTGTGTGTCTCATCTTGAGCCTATATGGCAGGTGTTGCGGAGCAAGTCTCAGCAGCACCCACTGGATACCCTTACTTCCTTGCATTTGCAAGTATAACTTAATCTCTTCTAAACTGTAATAGCAGATCGGAAAGACTCTGACTTGGGCAGATACCAGAGCAACTAAAATTACCAGACTGTATGTAAACAACATGAATTGACCGTCAGTAACCTTGGCTAGAACACAATTAGAAGAAACGCATACGTATTTTTTGAGTGTATATAAATGAATGCCTTTCTGTCAAGACAGTAGATTTGTATTCAATATAGGGCTGAATTAAGTCCATCGTAAGACCACAGTATGTGTCTAGAGCTGCCCAGTAGGCCTGCTTTGTGGGTCTGTGGCCTTTTTTCTAACTTTCGTGGGGCCAATTCACCTCTCCTCATCCTTCCTCTTCCTGACCAGTGCTGAGGAGGCCATTGAGAGCCATGGGCAGGATCCCTGTACTCATGTTCCCTGCTGTTGAGCTTGGGGTTGAGACAGTGAAGCTTTGACAAGCACTTTAAGCAGAGGCTTGACACCATATTGAGTTGGTGGAGAGGGGAGAGAGTGTGTTTCCTCAGAGCACTGCACAAAAACCAGAGTAGCTACTACTGCATTAGCTCTACTCCCAACATATTTAGTTTTTTTTCAGCAACTAAAAGAGCTGAAAACTCATAGCTTAAAAAATTGAGACGCTACCATATCTACAGCTCCAGAAACCTAGAGCCTCCAATGCATATGCTTAAGCCAGACCTGTTTCCTAAGAAGTAATTCAGATGCTTTTCTCCAGATCTTGTTCCCTAGGGGGAGCACAGAGGGAAGCCCCTTGGGCACATGTGTTGAGGTGCTTGAGGTGTATGGGCTTGAGGTGTTAAAATATAACAGTAGGAAACTGAAACCAGTGACACTAAGAATTAACCAATATCCTTTTAATCATGCTAAATATTAGTTTTTTTGCTGCCTATGGAGTGAAAGGATACTTCCTGGTCATTTTAACAACACAAACACTGATTATCTTGTAAATAAGATATTAACACATTCTTAATAACAAATATTGAATCATGAGTAATACAGACACTTGGTAATACAGCATAAACATACATGATGGCAGATAATGTTGGTCATCTTGCAATTCCCTATGACCACTTTATACATGAAACACAGATCTGTGTTTCATTATGATGTAAGAGTTTTATCTATTGGAAAGAAAAAATAAGCTACTGAAATGAAAGTCTGTATTTTAAAGTTCTGTTATGTTTTATGACGTATCCATGCTACTGTAACTAATGTAATTCTTGATCCAGTAAAATAACTACCAAGGGTCTGAATACCGCAACATTTTGAGTAAACAGAGCAATCATTTTTTCATTAGTTTGCTCTGTGATTTGTTTGCTACACAACTATGACTTGTCATATGATGTAAGTTGATACATACTTCAAAGTGCACATGAAACACAAAATACTGTATCATTTTGCTCTTGTTGGATACAGTGCTGAAATACTGAGCTAGAGACACTTAGGCTGGACTTAGAAAAATACATTAGAAATATTAACTTCTCAGACGGTTTTCAATTCCCACTTCCCTTTAAAAAAAGTGGTTTTACTTATTGTTTTGCTTGAGGAGAGTATGCTGGATTTTGCCCTGGATGGTTTAGGGTAATCATAGCTGTAGTTATCACTACTGTCCTATGAGGAGAGTAGTGAGTCAATGCAACCAGCATGTTAGAATTCTTATACCATATATTCAGTTAACTCTATTAAACAGCAGGCATAGTAGAAGGTTTAATGTTAGTAACGTAACAATAGGCTTTCTTTTTCTTTCTTTCTAGATTACATTATCAGGTGAAAATCAAGAATATTTTAAATGTGTTACAAAATTACCTTTAACAATCATCTTGATGTTTTCTCTTTTATATCATAGAAGCTGGTTCTTTATCATATTTTCTTGTGAGATGAACAAAGGTCTGTTATTCTTGCTACTACCCTTCATAAAACATCGGTGTTCCTGTATGCAGCTGTAGATCTGTAGGAAAAAGGCAAACCAAAATATTTTGTTGAGATTATTAGATGAATTTTTAAAAAATCCCTCATTTATTGTTTTCTTCTATGTCTTTTCCCACAGACACATGGAAAAAAGGCACTGTCCCTTGCAGTTACTTTCCCTTCCTTACCAACTGATACAAGCAGCGTGCTTTCCCACTTCAACAGGGACAAACGTCACCCAGGGTCCTTTAGGGGAGCGGGTGGTGAGGGAGAGGCTGTTTTCTTTGTTTAACGGTACATGTCCACAGTGAGAACTCTTTGCTTTTCAAACATCTTTCCTGAGGCTTCTACCAGAGCTGCAAAGGATTTCAGCTTTCTTTCATTTTTAATTGCTGGGAAAAAAGTTTCTGATGTGCAAAAGTTCTCTCTTGTGCTATCTTTTGCTCTGTGTACGTGAATAAGTTCTGTTACTGTTGTCATTGGGAATTCTGTAAATACAGAAAGAGGAGTGAGCCAAATTCTGCCATGGAGACCTTAGAAGAGAATTTTATTCTTCAAGCACTCCCTTATTCAAATATTTGAATAGAAATATTGTGTAATGTGTACTCAGGAAACACTGTATTGATTTCAGTAGGTGTCATGCAGGACTGTAAGCAATCATGCACAAAAATAAACTTATTTTTGGAGATGACATCGTCAAAATTGCTTTCTGGTATGTCAGGAATCACTTTGCTATGACTGCAAGTTGATGTTTCAAGTGAAAATAATAGTCTATACAAAAGTCTGGTGAAGAGCAGAAATAAACAGAATTCCAGACTCTGTCTCTATGTGACAGAAAAACGCAAAGAGAAAAATTATAAAGACAGATAAACAATGTGCAATGTGTCTACAGTATTGTTATAATTAGCTCATTAATAATCCTCTGTTCGGAATGATAGCTCACTCTGTAACATGAGTTGAGTAAATTTGGTTTGTAATTTGCCGCACAGTAAGTTACTGCTGAGAAGGTAAATAGGCAAAAAGGAACACACAAAACCAAGTCTGAGGTTAATTAATTCCTCGAGTTATTTGGCAGTCGTTTGGCTTTGTGGTTTTATAAAATATACTGAACTAAATTAAAACCAGGACACAATCTGAGTGCAAGCTGAGAAGAAAAAGTGGATCTACCTATTATTATTATCATGATTTACACATACATGAACACATATACAATGAAATGCAGGCATGAACATTGACTGTTTTCTCCCATTGCCAAAAACTCTGCAAACTGGATGATGGTTTAGCTTCTGATTTTAAGTAGATCACAGAAGAGAGGCAGATGGATTAACTGAGATTTCAGGCAATACTAATGCATACAATTAGGCTATGTTTGATAATTTAACAGAAGTGTATTCTTGTTGAAATACTGCTCTGTTATGACTCTCTGTTCTGCTTCTGTAGAGTTATACCTATGACCAGCTTTTTCCCACCTTTACCAGTGGCACTTGGCTACCTTCAACAGCAGATGCACCTGGTACCTCAAGTAAAAATACTTCAATATAAAAATGCAAAATCTATTAATTTTCTTGGATTTCTGTGTTCTGTAGCTCTCAAGAGCAGATTTTTTTTTTCTCTTCTTTTAGACAGCTCCTCATGTTTTTAGCTTGTTTCGTCTGAGAATTTGGTAAAGGACGACCTCTCATGAATTAATAGAACTACATCCTATGTTTTTCTGTCTGAGAACAAGTATGAACAAATGCATTCTTTGGCTAAAATAAACTGCTGACATCCATGACATGCATAATGTTACATGGGTCAGAGCAAAAGCTATGCTGTCCATGTGGTTGTTTTATGATTCCCTTAAGTTGGATGGAATTATGTGGAAGATAAAAGTATAGCACTCCTGTATATATACTTTTTGCTCATTTGGGTAGAGGTAACCACATCTAAATAATTATGTGTAGTCTATACATACTATTTTTTTTAGTTATATCTTTAACTAAATTGTAGCATCAGAAGGATCAGAAATGTGATATAATTTCAGTACAAGAAGCAAAATGTTTTCCTCATGTAAAAAAATAAGGTTATCTCCTTTTTGTATATCACTGTATAAGAATGTTGTATGTGCCAGAGTGCTTCTTAGAAGCAGCTCACCCAAAGAGCGCAAAGATGGTAATACATGAAACAGGAACTCTCTCTACAGAGGGGAAATCAGGTTCGGAGTCTTTTGTGTGGGATTCATTAACTGAGCAGCGAAATATCTTGGAGGCTTCATTTTTTAATCTTTTTATTTTTTTTTAACTAGGGTCAGTGAGACTCCAGGGTGGCAAGAATGAGTTTGAAGGTATAGTGGAGGTTTATTTGAATGGAATCTGGGGAACAATCTGTGGGAGCCATTGGGACAATAATGATGCAACAGTCGTATGCCGACAGCTTGCACTTGGGTAAGTCTGACTAAAAATCAGTCAACTTATTTTAATAATGTTTCAGTATAAAGGACAACATAGTTTGCAAATCCTGAGCGCTTTTTGTGTTTGATGATTGTTTTTTCTGTTTGAAAGTTGTTGAATGCTGAAGTTGTTCTTCCTAGAATCCTTCGCTTCTTTCAATTGCATTGTACTTCAAAGAGGTTGCTGTGAGAATCAGTATTTCATCTGGAAGCTGTATATGGGATCTGGAGAAGAGCAGGCCACGGTAGATGCTTTGCTTTCAAAGTGAAAAGTGTGAACAGGACAGAAAAGCTTAGGGCAAACAAGAACTGCTTTGCTAGACATCCAGGAGATGTCCACAAGGGCAGAAATATGAGGTCTGATCCTCATCTCACTTATGTAAGTGTCAATTAAGAACAGCTCCAGTGAGGTTACTGAATCTATAAAAACGTAAATGTGGCCAGAGTTAGACTTTACATGGGCTCGTACTCATAGGAAAATTCCTGGTTCTCAGGAGCCTGGGGTTACCCTGGTAATCATCCATTCTATCCTGCCAAAAACCATCTGGGACTCATCCGAGGTTTTTGGAAAATGTGGTATTTTTGTTGTGCACATCTTCATCTAACTAGATAATCTGTATGGTTTACTTTCAGAGCTGAACATTGATAACAAATCCCAAAACCAGACAAGTTCTGCAGCTTTACATTTTCATGGAAACATTTTACAAAGTTGTAGTAATATCTGACAGGTTGGAAGTCCCTGCATTGTCCTCATTGACCACTACTTCCCACTGCTGTCAGAATGGAGTTAATCAACAGGACCCTTTAACATAATCTGGGCATTCAACTCTAGATAATGCCTATAGTGATGCTGCAATTGCAATAGTAAGATGAAACTGAGGAGGAAGAAAACGCCCATACCAAAAGAGAGTTTTAAAAATGAAATGCAATTTCAGTTCCTAGAAAATCAATGCTGTTCAAGTTAGGCAACCAAATTACTTGAATACCCTCCCTTAGCACTCCATTCAGTTTGCACTTTCGCAATAAGCCACACAGGATGGCTGGTTTATTGCCTTTCTAACATTTCTTTCAGTCACATATCAAAGTCGTGATTTTGTTTGCTACAAGCAGTAAGGGGCTTTTATGGCATACTTGCACTGTGACATTCCTAATGATTATTCTACTTTTTAAGACTGCTAGCCAGAACTAAATCTAAGCTGTTTTATAATGTTCCATACTAATCTGGACACACCATGCCAACTTATAAAAATACGAGGATTAGATGAGATAAATGTTCAGCCATCTGGAGGCCATGATTTTGCTTATGACTTCAGCTGTCTACGTGCAATGTCTCCTTTCCTTGTTTTCATATAAGTTCATTTTGTCTTCCATACCCTAAACATTTCAGTTGAACAAGACTGCTATTAGCAAAAGTAGTTCAGTGATAGAGGTGAATGGTTTTGTCTTTTCAACACAAATGGCTTACATCTGAATCCAGGCCAAAAAGCCCCAAGCAAACAGTAGCTGAAAGTTTCTGTTATCATGAGTCTTTGGCAGAAATTTGGATCTATATACCACAAGGTGAACTCACTAGGTATTACTGGTGCTTTTCAGGTGCTTCCATCTATCTATCATCTGTTCCATTGATTTTACAATATTTGGGCTTTGTTTTTAATTTAATTTTGTTGGGCATTATATGGAAGAACAGATGGCTCAATAATTCTCACTGGAGATTCAGTATGGGAAGGAAAGCAAGCTGTTTATAAATGTTCTGGATGGATGGGAATGGCTGAATAATGGACACGAGCCGGATCTAATGGAGGATGATGCGGTTTCACTGCCCCGTGGTCACAACCGTATTATATGATGTGTACGGGCAGAGCACTGGTACGTTTTAATGGAGTAAAGGAGAGGGTAAGGGTGAAAGACCCCTTAGCATTACCTCTCCTAGAAGTATAACTGCAGGGGGATGGTACTGTGGATTCACCTATGGACTGTGGACTCTGTGTTGATTTTTGTAGTTGAGAACCAGGAGAACATGAATGTAGCTGTCCCTGCAGCAACACAGGCCACTGTACTAAATTATCCCACAACAAAATGGTGAGAACTGGGTCACATCTGTTACTTTTCTTTGTGCAGAAGACAATGCTGAACTGTATGAAAATGTGATGAATTTACACTGCTGAAGAAAGCCCTTTCTTTTCTACTCCCAGATTTATACGTGAGAAAATCTTCCAACTTCTCCTCCTCCCACTCTAATGTCCTATCCTGATTATTCTTCTTACAGTGAAAAAGGTACAGCAAAATACATACCATTTACTGGACTGGGCCTTATTCCTGTTTACTGGAGTGAAATGCGTTGTCGTGGTGATGAAGAAAATATACTGTTATGTGAAAAAGACGTCTGGGAGGATGGAACATGTCCTCAAAAAATGGCAGCTGCTGTTACATGTAGCTCTTCCCTGGGTAAAAAAATTACGTATGGTTTGGTTAACTCCTTACCTTATTTAAATACAAGTACTATTAATTACTCATTATTAAATTAGAAAAAAATATTAAGACTTGGAACACGAAATTAAACCGATTGAATCATCGTATCATTAACTGTTTCAAATCCCTCTATGCTGTGCAAGCAGCAACTAGCTGAACCACCTTTTAGCTTTCCATAATCAATAAGCAAATTATTGCTTTGAGATGTAGGTTGTGAGAAAGGGTGAAGCAGCGAGAATCTCTGGCTGTAAAAGTCAGATTGTTTCCCCCCACTTTTTTTTAAACATTTAAAAAAAATTATATTTATTTATTCATTTATTTGTCTACTTGGAGGTTGTCTTTGGTAGCTACATATGCTCCAAGTCAATTTTTTAGCTTTTCTTGAACAGTAGGGAGGAGCAGCAATTTCACAAACAGGCTATGCCTTCTCCTTTGGTACAGAAGTGTTGGGGTGACATTCCTTATTGTGAATGTAGATGACATCGCACAAGGAACTGTAAAGATTTTGCCCTATTCTGTGCACGTTTAAAACAGGTCCAAGTTTTCCTGGCTGAAGATTGCTACCTCACACCTCAGTCATGCAAGTCAAAAGGATAGTTAGGAAAAAATTATCAATGCTTTTAAGATATTTCAGATTATTTTAATGAACATGATAAACAGCAATTAAATGGGCAGTTATGTCATCAGATTTAAGATATTGCTGGCCTCGAGAAAGGCCAGGCTGGCCGTGCTGAGGAGCTGTAACCAAAATATGTATGGCTGCAGCCAGTTCTGTGCTGCCTTTCCTCTCCTACTTATGTTCCTATCCAAAGGCAGATGCATTTTTGTCCTAAAGCTCCACTATTCATGAGGAATATTTTGATAAATTACTTGAAAAATTATTTTGGTCTCAATTTAGAAAACTATAGTGTAGAAGGAAGTGAGAATCTTTTTAAGCTAGGAGACAAGTTGAAGGACCAAAGCAAGAGAAATAGTTTTGCCTAAAGAAACTGAAAACTCTAAATTTGCAGATTATACTTTTAGATCGTAAGGTTTTCCTTCTGTTTATGGACATTTTCACCAGAAAACTTTGTTTTGCTTTGATAAATTTATTAAAGGACTGTTATCCGTTGCAATAATGCTAACAGCAAGTTTATCAGTAATTTAGAGTCCAGGATATCTGAAATGAATTAAATTGATCCTGAGTTTCGGCAGACTAGATGAAGCTTTCACATTTTGCAGGTTCTACTGCAACTAGCCTTTTTAAATGATTACAAAAAACCAGATTCCATACCAGTGGAATAGTGAGATGAAATTGGAGAAATGCCCTCAATTTTCTTTTTTTTAAATCAAGAAATAGATGAAATGGTAGCATTTATTGGATGCAAGGCCTACACAAAAATTAATCACATTTTAAATTATTCAGATTTTAGATATGGTGAAACTCTAAAATAACCTTTTAAATACTAGAGCGATTATTTTTTTACATAGTTTTAAGCTGTTTCCATTATTTCCATTATTACAGCTTTATGCAGAAGTGATGCTTTCAAGACAATTTCTTGCTGGACCAGAAAAGGGCTAATGATTTGAAAGGAACAAAACTCAAACCATATCTCAGAAACAGGAAGGGAACAATACTTACACAATTAAAGTGAGACTCCACAGGCAATGAGATTTCACTGCTCTGACTGGAATTACCAAAGTAATGAGAAAACATGAGGATGAATTTCTACTTCTGTGGCAATGGAAAAATTTTTGCCTCTTCAGATTCTACCCTCTGGGACCAAGCCTATACAGAGCAATTTTGCTCTTACTGGTAGAAATGCAGCCCTACTGACTGACTGTAGTATTTGGCCTTACAGCCCTAAGTATCTGTGAATGCTTTGACACTTAACTAACTCAAGATCAGTATGGTTACTTGTCTGTACAATATTCTTCAGCTACTGAGAGTGGAGCTTAGGGGAACTCATTTCTAAGAAGTTTAATTTCAGGTTTTCCATCTAACTAGAAAAAATAAAGTGTGGTTCTTGAGTGATATCAGAGAAACCATTAAGCCATCTTCTTTTTTCTTTACTATCAGGATAATGTTTTGGGAAAGAAATGACCTTTTCCTATAATCTTATGTTTGATCACAGCCCCTGTCTTTACTCCGATCCGGCTGGCTGGTGGGAACAACGCTCACGAAGGAAGAGTAGAAGTCTACCACGCTGGCCAGTGGGGGACTGTCTGTGACGATCAGTGGGATGATGCAGATGCTGAAGTTGTCTGTCGGCAGCTTGGCCTTGGGTCTGTTTTTCTACATATTTTCTATTCCAGCAGCAAAGCAGGAGAGTTAGTCAGATACGTAACTTGGATGCTCCTTTAAAATCGCACTAATACTTTGAAGCAGTAACTAAGTTTATTTATAGACGGTTCAGGTACAGCACCATTACTTTCAATTCCCTGGAACTTTGATTTATGGGATCCAGTTTTTAGTGTCATATGATAGGGACAATTTTGTCTGTAGGACAGACAAAGGATGTGTCTCAGAATAAATGACTTTTTAGTGAAAACTCACTACAGTTTCAGTAAAGTTTCAATCAAAAACGCTAGGTGAAGAAAAGGAAGTTGCTTTGACTGTTAAAATCCTTACATCCATTTTACTGAGGAGTCTAACAGCCTCCTTGCTTTGGAGTAAGAGCATTGCTTTGTCAGAAAGGATATGTTTTTTGGCATGCCTGTGGGAATCTGTCAAGATTTGTTTAAGTCACAAGTCTGAAGATTGTCAGTTTGCATATACTGAGTAGAGATCTGTTTGAAGTTTTGACAGTTAAGCTTGTCAGCGATTCTGTCTGAACTAAGCGTGGTCCATAATATAGTCACAGCAGCAGAACAGGATTTTCTTGTTCCTCTTCTGAACAGCCGGGGGTGATTTTGATACCACACAGAAGATAAGTATTCAGTATTTGAGGAAAGATGGTGCAGAAGTCAGAGGCAAAGAGAAGCACTGCGGGATCAGAGAGGAAGGAGATAGGGACAATTCGGATGAAAGGCCAGATGGGTTGAAGAGGGAGAGAACTAGGTGCAAGATGAAGAGAAGATACTAAGATGTAAACCCAAGGAGGAGAAGGGGATTATGTCTGAGACAGACTGGATGAGAACTAAGCAGGTCAGTGCAGAGGAGACTGGAACAGAACTTGCCTGTTTAACCCTGCTGGGATTATAATGAATTAAAAGAAGTGGCATTGAAGGTAGCAAGCTTTGTGGCATTAACGGGTGGCCCCCAGAATGTACTTGTTTTGTAACCTGAAACTGAGGCCTTGAACTGCTGGTGCCATCCAGATTAGCTCAAAAGGATGAGAACTGTGCCGTACTTACAAAGCTTCTAGATCTCCTGGTGAGCCATGTGGGAATCAGCATGCTCCTCTGACAACAGGTTTTCATTTTTCCCCAGTTTATCTTATGCTCTATTTCCATCTTCCTGTACATTTTCAATTGAGAATACCTAATGGAAAGTCTGTCTTCTTAGAGGCTTTTTCTGCTTTTGTATTGGGCACTATTAGTAAGTTTGAGAAGTTACTAAGCTATGCTTTACATTTCTGTATACTAGTGACAAATGTCATGCTCCTACCCTGCCTCCTTACTGATTACACTAAAACACTTGATTACTTATATTTCATGTTCAGAAACTGCAGTTCTGAGATGCTTCTAATTTGATTCAGTTTTCTGAGTAAATAAATTGTATTAAGATGGTGCTAAGTCTTTTTGAAATATGTCTAGAGATTTACAGAATTTCTTGAGTAATTAAGACATCTTGACAAATGTGCTCATTACTGTGAAATTTTACCAACAGTGGCAGTAGAGCAGTTATGAAGTATTAAAAATAATCTAAATTTGCATACTGTCAATCCATCTGCAAACATTCCACAAATTGTAAAGGTAAAGAATCTCAGTAAGTAGCTTCCCACATCCTTTCAGCTTTTCTATAGCACTCCTATAAAACTATAAGAATATTAATCTACCATTAATAGGTGATAAATAATGATAATTTATTTTATTATTTGGTTTCATAAATACTTTTTGCTTGATACAAATTGCCCTTGTTATAGTAATGGGATGTCTTGTCTCTGCTTTATTGGAACTCCAGAGAATTTTACTAGATTATGGTATAATTTCTTTTCAACATTCAGAGAAGTCAAGCATTATCTCTTTGATTTCAGCCAGCTTCTTAATGAATACGGGTTTTTTTTTTTCTAACATTTTCTATATGTTTGAATCAGCATCAGAACTAAAAAAATACAAGAAATGGAAGTTAAGTACAAGAATTTTCTCTTTGTGTTAAGTTTGTACATATGCAAATGCTACTCAATGAACTTAAATGAAGGTAATTTCTCTTATACATATAATGTTCCAAAGTACAATCATCTTAAAAACTACCAGTAAACCAGGCTTTCCCTAATAAGCCTATAATATATTTAAGGTAATGTTAATAAAGTTAGGTATCCTGAAAGTAGGCTCTTCGGTCCATGTTTACTCAATTTACAAAAGTAGCCTGAAGCACTAAGAACTCACAGAGCCTATCTCAGTACATCAGAAAGATACACTGGAAAACCAAGACATTTTTATTTATTTATATGCTTAAATATAAATGGAATACCTAGATTTGAAATAAGTATTAGCCTTAGTGTATCCTATGGATTTTATATTTTCTTAGTTTACTATATAGTCATTCACAATGTCAACCAGTTCGAAAAGCAGCTCTTTATGAAATATAAGAGATGGAGGACTTGGGTCTTTTTCCTATTACCAGGATTGCAAAATACAAGTGTTCAGGAAATTAATGCTACATATAAAAATGCATGGTTACTTAAAATACTAAATGAAAGAATAGTGAGGGCAGTCAGGAAATGTTTGCAAAGCTCAAGAAAAAATATAATTTCCAATCTATTAAAATTATTCTTGCATTGCTAAAGGAAAAAAAATTAGACAAGATATCTGCTAATATGTTATTTGGAATTAGGAAGGTCATTTGGAAGAAAAGGTAACATTTCATTAAAAATGTCTCTCAAAAATAAGGTACTAACTTCAGACTGAAACTATGTGTTTTGCTAAATGTTGCCTGCTGAGTGTTTGAGGATCTTTTTGGTTTGCTTACCTGCTTCTTTGAAGCACCTGCAGATTATAACTCTTCTCCCTACTGAGTAAACAAGACCTGCTTTTTGATATTGTCCATGTTCTCCACCACTTGAAGAAGGCATCTTGTCATCAAAGAAACAATCTGAAAATTAACAGTGCATTTTCAAGATTAATGAAGCACATTAGAATGAAAATATTAAAAACAAATTGATTTTAAACAAAATGAAAACGCAAACCAGATTATTTAATTTACCTTTTTTGTATGTGCTTTTATTTACTGACCACTACCATCTACACAGTGTCTGCCACGAATTTCCACATCCTTCCTTTTATAGAACCTTTTCCTGATCCTAATTTAATTTTTATAAGCCTCTTACTGTTGTTTTTTTCCTGTACCCCTTTACTGTTTACCAAGAATTTGTATGATTGCTAATTGTAAATTTAGTATAGTTTTCCTTTAAAAAAAAAAAGAGAGAACAAAGATTGTTACGTATTTATACAAAGCACTAGAAATAAAACCCACATCTATCTAAATCCGTACATGGATTAAGGAGTCAGTGCCTTAAAAACATGAACTACTGCAACTTACATTTAAAAAAACCCCAAACATCACAGCAAGGTACTATTCTGACGCACAGTCACAAAAGCCAGTTGAGAGTTTGAATTACTACATCCCGAAACAAAATAGTCCAGACCTGTCATGTTTTCAGTATAAGCTGAACATACCATTCCTGTTAGGTGTTATATGACAATGTATGGCTGGTAGTGGAAAACTCTCTTTAAAGCAAATGAATAACTAGTATAGAGCCCTGCACCCAAGCTGTATGTTAATTAATTTAAACTAATCCTTTAGAAAGGTAATACATTATAGTAAAAAATTTAGATACACATTTCAATCTTAGAAGTTGAAAAAGAAGACGGATATTGAGAATACTCCTGTAAAAACTAAACTGGATATATGAACAGAGAAACTATTGAGTGGAAAGAAACCAAACCATGAAAAACGTTTACATATGAAAGACATGGTATCTTAAATAGAATTGGAAAAATCCTGATAGATCATCAAGCATTAAACACTGCATAATTTCTGTAAAGCTGAAACAATGGAGTGTTTTCAATTTATGTAGGTTTTTATGCTCAAAATTCTCTATGCTGACATGAAGAGTGTAACACACACAAGGCTAGTCATTGGTCTGCTTTCTGTTCTTATTGCTACCCCTGACTGGTGGTATGACATTGGCAAGTCACTTAAGATCTCTTTGCCATGGTTTTTACATGACTACATGGGGAACAATCACTTCTATCTGCCTCATCTGGGTATTTGAGATTTGATTAATATGCTTTGAGGCCAACAGATGAAAGTCACTGTAGAAATATACAGGATTATTTTTACTACATATGAACATTAAAAGAAAATTAAAATTAGAATCCTCATACCCAAGCTGTACATCTATAATCTCTTCTAGGAAAATTACGCTTCAAGGGGACAGAAAAGGAAAATCTCATAGATGCAAAACAATAGAAATTGATGTTCTAAGTATGTTCAACCTGTGGAAGTGTGGAAACAGTATGTTTAAGTCGCTCCACAGCCTCAGCTGAGACTGAAGTTGGCTGTGGAACCACAGCAGGCTACATGACATAAGGCGGGCTGCACTGCCAGTTACCAGGCAGTCCCATCTGCTCTTTCAGAAGCTGGATACGCAATGTTTTAGCTCTTCCTGCGGAGTCCTTGTTCTTGACCGGGTGTTTGTTACATTTCGCTAGGGGTGTTGCCAAGGCGTGGAGCCAGGCTTACTTTGGAGAAGGCTCAGGCCCCGTGCTGCTGGATGAAGTGCGGTGCACGGGAAATGAATTATCGATAGAACAGTGTCCAAAAAGCTCCTGGCGAGAACACAACTGCGGCCACAAAGAAGATGCTGGCGTTTCCTGTACGCCTCTCACAGGTAATTCAATTACCGATAATCACACAGGAAAACAGTGACAAATGCAAAGTTCACAGCTCTGGAAAGAGAATTTAATTTACAGTTTGCAGATGCACAAAACCCCACAGCAATAAAGCGTTCTGGCAGTAGCAAAATGAACCAGCTGTTGGCTACGGAAATTTTACAGGTACATAAAATGTCGTTATTCAACACAAAGCCTTACTATGTGGGGCATGCCTCATCTATCAATCGCAGCAAGCATTTCAGCATAAAAGCAATGGGAAATAACAGAATATACAAAGAAAAAGATAAGGTGTATATACAGAGAAATCACATAATTAGAGCCCACTCCTGCCATCTTGGCATGTAGGGATCTTGGCTTGGGGGATCAATATCTTGTGCTATTTTGCTTGCACTTAAGCGATTGCATTATGCAACACTTCACAGCTGACCGGGTGCATTATGGCATTTCTTTCATCATCTCATTAAATGGCACCTAGTGATCAGCACTCGATTTAGTAGTATAATATTCTGATCAGATGCAGTAAATGCAATGTTGTTAATTTTGTTTTAGAACAATAATTGGCCTAAGAAAAACTGATTCTTGTTTTTGTTTTTCCTTACTTGTTAATGACACAGATGGTGCATTAAGACTAACAAGTGGGAAAGGCAGTCACGAGGGACGCCTGGAGGTCTATTATAGCGGGCAGTGGGGCACAATCTGCGATGATGGGTGGACAGAGCTGAATACACAGGTCGTTTGCCGACAGCTGGGATTTAAGTAAGACTACTTAATATTAGATATCTGACTTTCTGACTTGACAATGATGACAAACATTTACACGAACCCTACATTATTCAAGAGTCTATTTTTTTAATATTAGCTGAGTGCTTCATAGAAACTACTGAGTTAAAACCCATTAAGGCCTGCTTCCCTCAGTCTCGAAGAGATATTTATGGTTTCGGTTTAGGTAGAAGAAAAAGCTTCAAGTGGGGTTGTGATTCAGCAGTCTTTATTCACTGAGTTCCTTCCAATCACCTTTTTGGCTAACTGAGATCAATGCATATGCTACAGAGAAAAACTGATCTGTTGTATTCTATTTTGCCTATGAAAGTTTGATTCTTCAAAATCTTTGCTTGTTGAACAGTCATTAAAAATCACAGACATTTTCAAGGTATAAGTCCTTCTGGATATAGCTCAGAAAAACCCCCAGTCTGGCCCTGGAATGCTGTTATGTATGTAAAACCATATTTTAGAAAAAAAAATCCCATTAAGAGTTTAATGCATTCACTCTTCACTACTTTGTATTAATGTAACAGTAATTCCTTAAAAAAACATTACCAAAGAAGCAGTGCATAGTGCTCTCATGGAATTTAATGCTAACTGAATCTGCTCTGTCATGGTTAACACTGTTTGCTGTTACTCCTTGATAAACCTTTATTTCTTCATAAATAATTTATTTCCTTTCTAGTACTTAAAAGTATCACATGCTCTCTGATCACTGGGGACCAAAACGTTACGTATACGTATGTGTTATATAGGTATGGAAAAAGTGCAGCCGAGAGCTACTCAGAAGGAAGCTCTGGGCCCATCTGGTTGGATGATGTCAGCTGCTCAGGGAAGGAGACAAACCTTCTGCAGTGCTCAAGGAGAGAGTGGGGAAAGCATGACTGCAACCATCAGGAGGATGTCAGTCTCATTTGCCACCCAGATAACGACAGCCATAAACTCTCGCTTGGTAAGGCATCCCTTGGTAAAGTCACAGTATGAATACTGCGGTGGGTGCAGATCTGAGCGAAGAATAGCATACTTCAGGATGCTCAAAACCTGAGTATTTGGCAGACACGTGCAAAGAAGCAACAGAAAGGGAAAAAAAGCTCACTTTTCTCCTGAAGATCATAGGAAGTAATCAGGCTTTGTTTAAAGGAACATAAACAGCCAGAACATTGAAGATCAACACAAATTTGTAAGGTAACAAAGTCAGATTCCAGAGATCCTGTTCTCTCCATCTTCACCAGATTTTAGACCTATTCAGCACTTCCTAATGGCATGCTGCATTTCACTCAGCACTCTCCAAGTTCTAAGTAACTGTCTCATGCTATCAGAAGTTGGAGACGTACCCGAGCACTGAGGAATATAAATCAATAGTATATCCTCCTATGGCCCTACATTCAGACAATCTAAAAAAAGAGATACGGAGAAAGAGGGAAGTTCAGAGGTAGCAAGAATGAAGGGTGAGAAGCATGAAATTATTTCTGTATTACTATTGCCTATCATTTATATTGTGCCTGGCTGAATGGGACCCGCTTGCTGACCAGGACAGCATGATACTGCAAACACAGATCAAAGAGCCAGTTCCAATGTCAAAAGCCTACAAACTTGTATGAAAAAAAGAACAAAAAGACAGATAAGAAAAGAAATGAGAGAAAAATACTAATTACACAGTGGCATTGTAGAACAAAATATATACAAATGAATTCCAAAGATTCCTAAACCCACATGTAGATAATTAAACAAGAAATCTGGCTGTCAGATAGGCACAGTAAAAATTACAGGGGATGAATGGGCTGCTCAGCAATTCTGAAAAAGTTTCATTTTTAAAATTTGCTACATACAAAGTTAGTAGCTTGTCAGTAGGTAGCCCTTTACAAAATTGTTGCTGATATTCTTTAGTTTACCCACGTATATTTTAGCAAATTTTGAAATAAGAATTATAACTAGTGGAGTTAAGATTCACAGCTTCTACTGAAATCTAATGGATTTGTATGCCTGGGTGCCTGAAGTTCTCTGGAAATTACAGACTGAAGGTCTATCCTGCACACCAAGACATGGATTTACTGCATGACACTGCTACCTGTTATAACAACAGTCAGCAATTCCACGTGTACTTTTCTAGTCTCTCCCTCTTTGTAGTCTTTTTCTTTATAGCCTTTTGACCTCTCACAATACAATTAATGTTTTATGTTGCCATATAGTTCCATTATGTGTAGACGATGTCAAATCATATTTGGTAGAAAGAATTTTCTCAGACCAAAAATAACAGGAATTCAAATCATGACTGCTGTCTTTACAGATGCAAACCATCTGTGCTGCTTTGCTCAAATTCCTATAAAATATAATCTTAGCTGAAGGAGGTCTGGTTCAGTTAAATGCATCCATATGGTAACATTCTCACATCCCCCATTACCAGAAAGCTGTATTAATTTCGTGCTCATAAATATATATTTTTTTTCTAAATCACAAGAAGATGAGATAACATAAAATAGATATACTGTATCATTAGTATCCCATGCTGGGTAATATAATTTTCACCTAAATCATATTCTTCCAGAATAACACATCATTTCAACAAAAAAATTAAGACAGTGTATCTGACATTTCCTACAAGATTTCTGATTGGGAAGTGGACAAAGGCTCTATTGTTACCATTTACTTCCCAGCATTTGAAAAAGTCTGTTTTCTCCCTGTAAGAATGAATTCAGTGGAAAGATATGAGGAATTAGTAGATGATATGACTTGAGGAAATACAGACATTAAGGAACATCAAAAATGAGATAGAATACACTACGATAACTACAACAACATTTGTTTAGTATGCAAGGTCATGACGATGTAGCTAAACAGAAAGTTGATGAAGCTAATTCATGTAACTGTCCAGTCAGTATGAATTCCAGTATAAACAATATGCTTTAACTGACGTTTGAAGCAAACAGACTTTAATTTTGTTTTCAAATCTTATCTCTTTTAATTAATGAATTAGGTCCGATTTAACTAGCTCTGATACAGATTAAAGTTTGGTATACAAAAGTTATTCATACCCTAAATTAATCTGAATTAAATTTCAAATGCCAGTGTCTCAAAATACTGCTTTATTTAAGAGCATAATTAAGTAATTTCTCATCCTTACAGGCTTAGAAAAGATTGGAAACAGGTTAGAAGGATGAGGAACAGTCTTTCCAATTATTCTAAAAAGAAACACTAATTGGTGTATTAAGGATTATAAAGTATGACATACTAAAGGACTTAGAAGGTGTTTCTCACTTAAACATTATAAAGAGGCCTCAGAGGAATTCATAACTGCTTTAAGGCTACTTGCATTGCTCGCATGCTATAAAGGAGATTTAATGTAAGTGAGAATCAAATAAGTACTTTGCCTAATGATTCAAAAATAACTACAGGCCAAGCACTGAACGAACCATGATTAATTAAATCTGACTAATCCACATAAGTGAGATTTGGTATTATGAACATATCTGAATAAGCAATCAATTTAAATTGCTAGAAAAATAATCACACATTAGTCTAGAATAACATGCTGTAGAACATTATGCTATCACACAAAATACGCTACAGAACAGCATGCATAACGGTAAGCAGCAACTGAAGTTCAACACAATGCTGTGCTTTTTTGCTGAGATAGTGGTTAAGAGTGGTAGGAACCCATTTGAGAATGGATTTATGAACTGAAATATAGATACATTCACCTATAAAGTTTCTGCAAGGAAAACGTGTCCAGCTTGTATGGGTATGTCACGGTTTAAAGCTGGGCTGGCTATTAAACCTGTGGCAGATATTGGCCAAACCAGGACAGGGTATCATATCAAAGGTATCATCTTGGGTGTTTGCTGCCTTTAGGGGGAGAATTGTTCTGTGCCCACTGTGGCCAAATTCTGAGCTATGTCACATATTTGTATGAAATAAAGGGTCCAGATGAACGCTGAAGTTCAAAATACAGCAATATTTCATATTTGTCTTGTAAATTGTACAAATTGCTTCCTTTTGCCAGCCAGGAAAAATATGACTACTTTAACAGCTGTTATTAGGCTTGTTGAACATAAACATCAGTTAACCCTATATACTGAATGTGATGAAAATGACTTAAAGTACTAGTTCTTGCTTCTGTTGTTGTGAGTTGACAGCAGTAATTTATTCCCAGGTCCTCCCATCAGGCTGATGGATGGTGAGAATAAGAAGGAAGGACGTGTAGAGATTTTTATCAATGGCCAGTGGGGCACAATTTGTGATGATGGATGGTCTGATAAGGATGCAGCTGTAGTCTGTCGACAGCTTGGCTACAAGTAAGAAAACTCATTAAGCTGTTTCTCAAGTTATCTGTTTGCTGGATCTAAAAATGTTAAGTTTCTGCAACTGCACATCACCAACTTATGTCTGATAACACACATGCCTTTTAAAACTTGTCTGTTTGGCATTCTTTTAGAAAAGTGTATTTATACTATTTGGATGAGAAGTAGCAGGCTATGTCTTCAAAAAGGAGTATTCATTAACTAGCATAATTGGGAAAAGGAATTTTAATATTTAAAGTCATATCGCAGTCTGACTGCCAACTGAAATGCAAGCTAAGGATAGGTATTAAATATTTTTTTAGAAGTTAAATATTCCAAATTACTAAGCTATTGACTGAACACGGTATTTTATTTGTCACTTATGGTGCTACATGTCTGTATGATATAAACATATTACACCAATTTTTTTTTCACACTTAGTTGCACTAATGTAACTGAGAAGAGAATGTGATTTAGTGTATCTGCTCTGTGCTCTTTGCCACTCAAACTGTTCCTATTTTACTTCTTTCATCTTCAGTTTTCCGATATCTAAACGTTTTTAAAAAGTTAGAGTGAAATTTCTATTTTGGAAAAAATGAGGGAAACTAATATTAACATCTAGAATAGCACAGATGATTACATATTCTGTGAACTATGTAGATTCTGTTGTATTTATGATTTTGTGTGTGAGCTCTGTGTCTCACCACACTTAAGTGAAAATTTTCATTCATATAACAATTTTTATATTAGGTTGTCTTTAGTCAACACAGAAAAACTTAAGGTACCTAAATTCTAGGGCTTTAGTGATTTGATGTAACAATATACATAGAAAAACCTTGGGGAATTTAAAATGCCTTTTTCATTATATTAGCCAAGAAAATACAAATATTCAGAACCTAGACTTGGTTTACCACGGTTTACTGAAATTGTCTGGAATTTAGCTAAAATTCCAGAGGTAATGGTTGTATTGATTCAAAAAGCTCTTGATCTGTTTTCATTGAAAGGTAGAATTTTGCGTATCGTTAATATTTATCTTTTGTGAATCTTAAGGATGACTTTGAAATCCTTATAGGTTCTAACCTAACTGTTAAATTTTTTAATGAAATACAGCAACAGGTCAGTGTCCGCTGTCACAAGGTGTGGCTATGATTGCTGCATTCAGATGTAGGCACACCAGCTACCGAATTCCTAGTGTCATGTTTTTTTTCCTTCATTTACTGATCTGGCTTGACTTGATGTAGCTTGGAGATTTGATACAACTGCTATACAAAGGATTATGGCTTCAGCCTGCATGACAGTAATTTGAATAAGCTTCATTTACTATAGGAATAGACCTGACAGGACAAAAACACCCTCTAATTAAAAGCACCGCAGCGTATATGTATCACTTTCAAACTAAGTTGCTTAATTAGGCTTACATCACTCACAAGCAATTTGTTTCTGGATACGTAAGAGCAGTAAAGATAAAACAACTATAGGGCAGACGTACAAATAGCAGAACTAATATGAGCTGAAAAATACCCAGAACACTAGTGAAATACAACAGGAAACTAGTGAAATGTCTTCTCTGAGTGTATCTGTAAAGAAATCTGAGCTTAAGAAACACAAATCATGTTGTCTGTTTGCTGTATCTAACAACGTGAAGTTTGGGCAACTGAGTATCATCAAATTATGTCTGAACACAAAATATCTGCCTTTTAAAATTATCTGGTATTCATTTAGTAAGGTATATTTATAAGTAGTAGTAGACTATGGCTTCAAAACTACAGAACTTGACTTGTATTATCTCCCACTGAATCGGTTCATCTAGTCTGCTTGATCCTCAGCCTCTCTGGCCTTTTATGTCTCCCTCAGATGATCAAACTCAACCACTTATCCCCACCTTCTGTTTTTAAATCTCTGCAAGGACAGACAGTTGGCTGGATTCTCAATTTGTGTCATGTCAGAATGGGGGGGTTAAGATTATAGGATAAAACAGAGCACATGTTTCCTGAAGGACTAGGGACAGACATATTTTAGAAATCTAAAATTAGGTTCCAGAAATTGGGAGTGCTTGTCGGAAATGCTGGATCTTGGTGACCCTATGTCTAGACAGTTGCATTCCACAAAACCAGCTATATCGTTACGTGCACTGATGAGCTGGAATTGCTCATCTAGCTGGGCCTAGAAATTCATGCACAGGTCTTTTTGCTGAAGTTCAAATTATATCAGTGGTGACTTGACTGTTCCAAAGCAAGGCTGGGGCTTCTGGGTTCATGCACCTGAGCTGGAGGGTTGACGAATGTTGTTTCTTTAGAAATAAACACATTATGGCCTTTTCCTAGGAGGAATTCAAAAAGCACCTAGTACTGAAGTTGACATCAGTTTTCATTAAGACTGATCACAGAACTAAACAGTATCATTCAACTCCCTTTACAATGCTGTGTTTAATTCTCAAGTCTTTCCTACTGGCGAATTACATTCCTTGGGGAAAAAAAAAATCACACATTTATTATTACAAATGGGAGAAAAGACTGCCTTAAAAAGGAAGAGTTGTGTAAGCAAAGGGTAAACACTGAGAAAATGGACTGAGTTTTTCCTGCATATATTATTCATATAGTCAATGCTTAGCTGTACATTTATTTTATGAAATCCTGCTTTGGAACATTCTTAGCCATTTACTAGGGTTCATTCTGCGACTGAAATAAGAAAATCCCTGAGTTGGCAAAATCACTAGGTTCAAAGCAATACTAGTTTAAAAGATGTCTCATTAAGCCAGTTTGCCAAATCCATTATTAATGTTAGAAAAACATAATATAAAGAACATTAGAAAACAGCCTTACTAATTGGCTAAAACCAGTCATGAAAACATAAAAATAATTAATAGCACCCTAATCAAATTATATTTGTAGCAAGATAAACACTAAGAGAACACACACCTTTTCTGAAGTACTATCAACTATGTGACTGGGTTTAACATACGAAAGTATTTTGACAGAATGAACAAAGAGCAAAAGACTTTTTTACAAGCTCTTGCATTTCAGTGAATTAAGTGGCCCAGTAAAATTGGACCCCTTTCATTTAGGACAGGCTTATAAGAATGCATATGCACATACCCCCCCACACACAAACCAAATGAACAAATATCCTACCATTAGTGCTCCACAAATGATCCACTACAGGAAAAAAAAAGTTCTAGGGTAGTTGGCCATCTATACTAATCAACTGGATTTCCTGATTAACAGTATTATGAATAATGGTAATACTGCATCTGAAGAGCTCAGCAAGTTATTGTGTATGGCCTTGAGTCTGAGAAAAGCTAGGGGATAAGTCCTGAAGCTGCCCTTCTCTCTAGGGACAGATCTGAGCAAGCAAAAAGGCTGTTTCTCTGATGGTCATCTGTGCATAAATAGCTGGCTTGGAGAGCAGCAATTAAGGGACACATACACCTTTGTTAAGGGTGGACTAAAACCAGTTGTAAGAGCATGTTCCATCACGTTACAAACACATAATGCTTAACACTTCTACATTTAAAGATCTCCCAATTATATGAAATAAGTTTCTCTATTAAGCTGCACTCCTTGCTCTAGAACATCACAATTTCTACATTTGCTTCCTGGTAGATGTTCTATTTAAGCACTGGGGGCTTTTTGTTAAGAGTGGGTATGGACACACCTTTTATAGCAATTACCAGCAAACTGAGAGATTACTGATGCACAGTAAGAGATGGATAGCTTTCATATAAAGGTATGAAGAGCCTCTGCAGTCCAAGTCCCATGACTCAGTTCATGTCAACACATGATTGCAATCCATACGCACTAAGTTCCCTCCCTCATCTTTGTCTCTCTACACCTCTTTCACCTAAAATATTCACATATGTGACCTCACAGATGTCAGAGTATTCTTTGAGATTTTTCTGGTAAGCCAATGGAGGCAGTGCCCTTATTAAGCAGCCGGTAAGAGTCTGCAGAGACAATTCTGTACTAAACTACAATAAATACTTTTCTGGGAACGGCTAAGAATACCGTTGTGATTCACAACACAGTTTTTTTCAATATCCTGAGGAATTTTAGAGCAATGCCCTAAAGCAGAAACTTTGTTTTTTTGACATAGAGATACCAAAACGAGGTAAGAATTTGCAATGAGTGCCTGTACTGTCTCACTATTTTGTAATAGCATACATGGACACATCAGCTGCCCACGGCTATTGGAGGGTTGGAGGTTTTTTTTGTAGTTATCTGCAATCAGATTATCATTCACAAAAGAAAAACATTTGGAGCAAGATAAGACACATTGCTTGTGACTGACAAGTTAAATCATACTGAACTCATTAGGCAAAGATTGTCCTATACTGGTTCCAAAGTCAGTGAAGGCTTTGGATTATCTGGTAAATACATGCTAGCCATGGAAATTAAAAATGTGTAAGGACAGTTGACCTTGTGGTATCATCTCTATCAAATGTTTTACATGCTTCTCTTTCCTGGCTTTTTACAATTCATGCATTCTAACCAACATTCCCTACTTAGAAAACCTGCCTGCCTACCCTTCAGTATGTGGTAAAAAAATCCAAACAGGCAAGGCTTTCTGTGTGCAAGTTTGAAAAAGGAGGAAGCTTGTATGTACTACTTTCATGTTTTGATCATATGGATACGGCCAATTGAGGGCTGGATTCTCTGAGTTTGATCCAGCCACACTTCTAGTATGATGAAGCTTTGAAAATGGTATGACAAATGAAAATTCCTCCCCAACAGAGAATCCCTAGCTGACGAAGGGACATAAACTCTTTATGCCATTCTCACCTATGTTCCCCAACACTGCAGGTATTAAAAGAGGTATAAAATGAGGTAAAGGGAAAGAAATATTTTCTTGCCTAATACATTTTCATTGTTAAATTCTCTTCCTCTACAACATTTTAGTTACCTAGTATTCCGTATATTTTTATCACAATAAAATATCAGTAAATTGCTCTTAACTGATATGTAAACTTGCAGTTCAGACACATCTAGAGGCGGCTGTGGCTTCTGGCCCCACTTCTCCGTATAGCCAGTTGGGTGGTCTCCCACTCATAATTCTTTCTGATTCTTGAACTGTATACAACAAAATGCCTATTTATATATTACGAAGCATTATCATAAGCAATTGAAAGTAATAATCTATCACAAAAGTTACCAAATGAGATGCTTACACTCACAATACATGTTGGGTTTTATTATGTTTGTTCATCCACTTCCTCATTTGGGAAAAAAGTTCATCATTCAAAAGAGATCATTCACACAGCTGCCACTGTGGTCACTGCTGAAGCTGCATGACACCACATACAAGCTATAAGGATCAGGACTTCAGACCCTAATAAAATGTCCTAAGTCTGACATTTAAATACTTAGGTTTGATACTTATCCTTATACAAGCATAGGATTATCACACTGACCTTCTTTGTAAAGTGCCTTGAGGCCTATGTATGAAAATGCTACACCAGCACTAAGCACAGGGTTCCTCCCAGGAAGAGGTAGGGGCTGAGACTGAACTGGGTTCAGCCTTTCTCCAACTACATTACAGTTTTAGAACTCAGCTGTGGGGTGCACCTTAAAAACGGCATGATAACGAAATATGTTAATAACTGTTAACAACTAATAGATCTGTAAATCATAGCTCCTACTACACTTCAAGTATACTGTATTTAACTGGCCCGTCTTTCTGAGGGAATCAGACCAGAACAAATTATTTTTAGCATTCACAGATGCTGATTTTATACGAGGATTAAAGAGATTATGAAAAAGCAGCTTTCACATATTTTGCTTTACAGATATTTGTAATGCCGTTACAATGTAAAATACTTTGCATAGTGCCTTCTAACTAGATACATAAAAGCACTTCTTAAACATTAATGAACTGTAGCAATTTTGTTACACTGATTTTTTTTTTCTACCTACCAGAGTAACAGAGGCAATGAGAAGAAAAGTTGTCATCAAGTGAATCAATGACAGGACTTGGAATAAAACCTCAATGTCCTTCACTACTCACTCTGAAATACTTCAGTTGAGTAAAATGTAGAATAATGCCTCAAAATGTTTAATAAAAAAAATATGCTCTGTTTCCAGAGGTCCGGCTAGAGCAAGGACAATGGCATATTTTGGGGAGGGCAAAGGCCCGATCCACGTGGATAACGTGAAGTGTACAGGAAACGAGAGATCCTTGGCAGACTGCATCAAGCAGGACATTGGGACACACAACTGCCGTCACAGCGAGGACGCGGGGGTGATCTGTGACCACCCAAGCAAGGTGGCCCCTGGGAACAGCAACAAAGGTGAAGCCCCGTTGTGAGTGGCAGACCAATAGGTTTGGATGGGGAACTGTCGTGGTAGGACAAGACAGACGTGAACAATCCCACCTCACAGAGGAAACAGTTATATCAAAAGAATTATAGAAATAAAAGCGGTGGGAAATCCTCTCCACTTACACTATGTGATCTTATTGCTGTGCTAGCTGCAGGAAGGGATCACAAAGCCTATTCAGATGCTACAGGGTATTTGTTGCAGCCACGTTTCTTAAATTGTACAAGAGACATGAAAATGCAAAAAGCTAGACAGCTACTGTCAACTTTTCAAGGTATAGGTTATCTTCAGCTGAGGACTGAGACCTAGGTGTTATGCCAAGCTCTGCTTCCACTTACATGATGACATAAGGAAGCACCCTGTAAAAAAAATCCTATACTTGAGAAGCAGAGCACAAATGTGTAAATTGCTCTGTGATCACAGTCAAAAGGTCTCAGCTAAAAAGAATTTCTAAGGCTGAGAGAATTCAGTGTATTTTCCCCAAGCAAAATTTGGTTGTTAAAAACCACCATGAAACACAGAATAACTTCAGCCTTTGTGGTTTTTTTTAGTTAATTCTCAATGAAGATTGGCTGCTTTTCATTTTGAGTTTAATGCTGTCTACATCTCCCTTTCTGGTTTAGATTCTCTTGCTTCTGTTTGTGGATTGAGGTTACTACATCGTCGACAAAAGCGAATAATTGGTGGGAAAAATTCTTTACGGTAAATATCTGGTAAAGACAAGTAATTCTGAATATAAAGCTTCTAAGACATGTATTTGCCACAAACGGTTTGCCTAATTTATGGTTTTATTGTAAGCTTGTTATTTGTTTTTCTTTTGGCTTGTCATGAGGTAGAAGCAGAAATATACTCAAAGCAAATTTGTTAGGAAATTAAAAAATATTCATTGATAAATACTTGCAGCATTAGTTGAAAATCTGTATATGCTTATGGGTTTAGTCCTTGATTGGGTTAAATGTCTTACTTTCAAAATAGCCATTTTACTTTTTTTCAAAGGATATCTTGATATGAGGATGTGAGCTATATGAAGAGAGCTATGAATATAGTACAAGTTTTTAAATGCTACCTACGCAAAAAAAAAAGGCCTGGGTATGACTCACTGCCTAAGACCTGATTTTCCTTCACAAAATAAGCCCCAATGATGACGCAGATATAAAACCAGGCTTTTTGTTAACACTCTGTTCTTAGCTTTTAATGACATATTTACATTTAGTTAATATAAACAGATTAACTGAATACTACTACTACTAAATGCTACGATAGGAAGTATAGGCTTCTTTTTCTTAGCAGTTGTGAGTAACCACAAAAAATATATATTCACAGAATCTTATGAAAGGGATTGCAAAAAATGCACTTAATAGTATCATTACCTGTCATTGTGCAACCTATTTCAAAGTACATGCACAGCACCAATCAATCCATTTCAAAAAAGACACTCCCTAAGTGGAGGAGCTTCAAAGAACAGTAACAAGAGGGAGCCCAAAAAAACATTTAAATAAAGTCAGACAGAGCAAAGTAGGATTACTTACCTCAGTAAAGAGACAAATGAGAATAATAAATAATGCATTGTACAGAAAAAGAAGATGGAGAATTATTGTCTCAGAATACGTGTACCAAAGGACACTGGATGAAATGAAACGGTGACAAATAATGGATTGCACGATTAAGTCAGAGCGAGAAACTTGATCTCATAATAAATAAGCACAGAGATGTTAGACGAAGCAAAAAGGTGAGAGAAATCCAATAGTGCACTTAGAAATGCTTCAAAATGAAGAAAAGGAATGTATGAACAGTATCAGAAAAGGACTCATTGTCACAAGAAGTCATTAAGACAAAGAACTTGACAAAGTTTGAAAAGGAACTGGATACTTACATACATACCAGGAAATGCAAAGCTGTCCATATTACCCCATTTTGGAAAGACATATTAAGTCCTGTCTTCCAAAACTAAAAAAATGTCTAAATTGTTTTATGTTTTATGAGAATTCCTCCACCTTACCTTAAAACATTTGGCACTGACAACTCTGAGATAGGATGCTAGACTAGATGATCCTGGGCAGCTCTTGTACTCCAGCATACCTATTCAAGTTGACAGTAGTCAGAAAACTCCTAAGCCTACCTGTTGCTTATTCTTGGATGATGCTGTTGCTTACAGGTATACCTCTCTCCCTCTCCCTTATGATTCCATATTTTGCTAATCTATTAAACTGGCAAAAAATAATCCATCCTGCCTTCATAGGCCTGCAATATGCATCCCAGATCTACTATACAAACAGATGATCACAGCCTAAAAAAAGGTGCCAATCTATTATTTGTGGTTTCTACAGTTGCTCTTGGTTTGCCAGCATCCCTTTTCAAACAGCTCAGACCCGACAAAGATATTAACGCAGACAGGAAGGATGCTGGGTTAAGCTTTTCAAGAAATTCCCTTCTTTCCCCTCTCCAGTTGACAGGAAATTTCTGGTTTGTTGACTTGCATGGTATTTGGCGAGGAACCCATAGAATGTATTTTTGGCACAATGAGTGCAATCTGAGAAGGGAAAATTAAAATAATTGACAGTGGGAGGAAGCGCTCAGAGTGCTGGATGCCCAAACAATCCATAAAGTAATCCTGAGCATTGTTAAATGGAATTCTGAATGCTGCAGGAATATAAAGGTATTCTCAACTGTTACTCAATAAATAATAACGGTTTGTAAGCTATGTCAGTCAAAGAAACTAAATAGGATTTACATTCAAGGTAACTGACAAGCTACCTTACTTTTCCATTGTTGTACCCTGAATGTAAAGCCTTATGTTCTCTGTAGGGGCGGCTGGCCATGGCAGGTTGCACTCCGACTGAAATCTTCTCATGGTGATGGAAGACTCTTGTGTGGTGCTACTCTCATCAGCAGCTGCTGGGTCCTCACTGCTGCACACTGCTTTAAAAGGTAGGTCTCTCTTCACTAGTGAAGTGTACTTTCAAACTATTTGAAATCACTATCAAATAGTGTATTTTCAAACTATTTTGTTGTTCTGGGTATAGGAAAAAACATTCCAGTTCAAGCCCACTGAAAACTGTTCCAAAGAGTTGGCCTTTGGTTTAAAAAAACCCTACGAAGCAACCTCCTTCCCCCCCATATAAAAACAAACAAAACGCCCTAATACAGTGAAATTATTCTGCGTGTCATCATTCACGAGATTTATATTCACAATTTAAGCATTTCCATGAAAAGATATAGACAATACTTCTGACATTTTCTGTTCCAACAAAACTGCAGCTTACGGCTTTCAGGTTATAGTGAAGACAACTGAGCAAACATCAAACACAGGGACTGTAGTATTTTGGATTTCTTTTGGTAGTGATAGATATTGGCAGTGATAGACATTTTTACTGTAACACTGCAGTGACTAGATGAACTAGTCCACCAAAATCCATTTTAGGGTAAAGCACTATTATGTATTTTGCTGAGTCTAACAGGAAAGTAAATCTGTACACTGGACGCTAGTGAGACCAAGCCGTTTTGCTTATTCTTCACAAATAAGCTGGAGCAGCTGCCTTACTCTGTTATCTCACAGTACACAAAGAATTGTCTTTTGCAGCCATCTAAACAGAGGTCCCATCCCCCTTAAAAAAGAAATAATTGGCTAAGCAGTTATACTGGTATAATTCTCCGACACTGGCATCTAATAAAACTATGCCAAATTCAGCTCCTTTCCATATGTTCAGCAACTGGTTTGCAACTTAGACTCTCTTGTAAATCCCATTTGATCGACTTGGTCTAACTACTTCTGCAATTCTCAGTATTAAGCTATTATGTAGCGTTTTCAAATGTCTTTTCCCATTTCTGCAGAAACAGATATTCTGTTACTGATAATTCTCCTATTCAGTTTTTATGATATCCCCTCTTCGGTAATTTTGACATCAGGAATTCAATGATGATTAAGTTACTGTAGTATAAAGTCATCAACTTGCACAGTAAGGATACTGGTCTAGTATTTTAAGCTTTCAACAGCAATTATTTCATTGGGATCCTTACAAAAGGTTGCAGTATGGGCTGGAATAAAAGCGTAGAAGAACAGCATTGCAGTTTTGAGAATATTTGCTAGAATTTGCTCAAGTGGGCTGCAAATGCTTTAACTTTGGACTTTGAGCCTTTCCTTTTGCACACTAATAACTAAAAAGAAGAGTCAGGTATACTTTTACTTGAATGGAAAACTGTTACCTTTGCTTAGCATCATATGCACATCTTTTCAGTTTCATGTTTCATGAAAATCATCAAGGACTTTTCTTGGTAGTATTTCAAGCTGAAATGGTCAAACTCAATAAAATTTCTGCCTACTTCTACTGATGTCCCAGTTGTTTCTGCAGAACTATGAACGCACTTCAGTTTCTATCATCAAAATTTACAGAAAATGGTTTCCTATTCCCCTGTTCGTCATCTCTGTAGTGATTACTAAGGATGCAACTTAAGATCTTGAGAAAGCCTTTGAGTGAAGGCTTGAAAACAAGGCAGTCTTTTCTGTCATTTTACTCAAAGAACCTCTTCAAGGAAAGAAAAAGGGGGTCACAGGAAGCCAGTTATGTTTTCTGTGTGCACATCAAGACTTTAGTTACCCAACACTTCGCCTTATTAGAACGCTTTCACAAAGTTTGGTGAAATGAGTTAGTGTTTGCTGTGATACTACCAGATGGGTGCAGGCACTCAAGGGTCTGTTTCAGGCTATCCTAAAATTGTTGCATGTGGTCTCAGGGACCAAAGTATTGTTTTGCCCCAGATGTTGCATTTAAAACTGTGCAACCTAGATCTAAGCATGCAACTCCGACAGCCTGTGGACGCACTAGTTTACTGTAGAAGAGAGAAGGCACTTTTAGCTCTAAGTTGACATTGGACAGATTGGCCTGAACTTCCTAATGATCTCAGAGTGATTTTAAGGGGCTAGGTTTCCACGAGCTATCTATAGATCAAGCGCCTTCTTCACATATTTTCCACAGACAGACAAGAGAAAGGCCAGTATACCATTTCTCATATCCTGGAAATTGGAACACTGCTTCAATAACAAAAGTGGTCTCGTCTGTACTATGAATAAAAATCAAATACAATTTTATGCACGATGATAGGAATTGTTTGCCAGTAGTATAGCAGCATTACTGGTTTCTGTAATTTCATATACACATAATTTAAGATCAAAAATTGTTTGAAGCTATTTTTCCTCTCACCACCCACCCATCTTATTAGCAAGTTTTATTCTGAGTGGTTTGGACAGCTATGGAGAATTTGCAGGTCTATACATAAAAAAATACTAACTTTGGATAATTAGAAATATGAGTCATAGGAAAAAAAGGAAATTATAATGACCATGATGTCATTCTAGGAAATATGGTGTTACTTGAACACTGTACTGTTCTAATAATATAACTCATATTTAAGTGCTTCTTTAGGCATTCCTGAAAGCCTGTGTATACTTCAACGCAGGCCTGGTAATTTTGTTTTGAGAACCAGGGACGCTGAGGCACAGTGGAACCAAATACCTCGTAAGGCACCAGAAACCCATGTAGATTCCAGAATTAAATTCAGTTTTCTCAAATTCAGTGTGAATGGTGAGGTGAATTCAGGTGTGCCTTCAATGTCAGTACATTACTTGACTAGCAGCAGGATGATATTAGCCTCGTGGCCGATTACTAATCCATCCTCCGGTTGGCTGGGAAATAAACTTGCCAGGAGGTGCAATGTCAACATTGCCAGGCTGCACTAGAGCTTAAAGGCATGCCCAACCCAGCCATCTGACAGAGGGGTAGTACCCTGGAAGCAACATCATTTTCCACTCATGAGGCACCCCCAGACTCCTCCTCTGCCTCCACTCTTCAAATGTGATGTGTGTGTAGTGGTTCTCTGCCATTTCATCGGTGACTTTTAGGTGAGGAAGCGTGGACACTCCTGACACTACTTTGCCTTTTTTATGTACTGAAGCTCTTATAATATTTCCACATTTGGCAAATACCAGCTACTAGGGGGGAAGAAATATAATTGTCTACAGAGAAAAAAATCAGTTTAAGAAAGCCTTATGCATGTGAGCATGCACAGAAATACGGTAGATCTGTGCAAAGGCTGCTCATTAAGCGTCTCACCAGAAGCCTTGTAGCTATTACAGTTTCATACATCTGCATGAGAAGCAGCACTTCTCATTCTATTAAAAGTTTAAAATCAGTACTGCTAATTAAGATGAGCTTTCCTGGATCTCCTTTCTTCGTTATTCTGCTATAAATGACCATCATCCATAACGCAGAAAAACAGCAGGAACCTATTAAAGGGAACACTGTTCCTTTTGTCAAAGTCACGGATGTAACATTAAATAGCAGCAGCAAGTTTTCTACTACACTATCTGATATATGGCTGACAGGAGAGCACTCATTATCCCTACTCATAAACAACCTTCCTTCATGCTTAGGCTTACAAATCAAAATAAACAATTAAATCAAGTTCCTTTGATTATTAAATCAGTAGGAAGGAATTGTGTTCGTTTCTTATCTAAATCACAAACACCAAATACATTTGTGACTCTGTAGTACTCCGACTTCCATGAGGTTTAAAAAAAATATTGAAAAACCACACAGCCCCTTCCCCCCTTCAAATTGCATTAAAGATAATGGATAGAGTATATGGTAAATCCTGTAACTGATGTTGTGGATAAGGACTATAAACTAAAATGCAGAGGCACCCATTACATTTAAAAAAAAAAAAAATAAAGAAGAAAGATTTATACCATGTAAAATTACCTTTTTTCTATTTGAGAGCCAGATTTCCATTGGACCACTGATAATACACATCTGCAAAGTACTGTGACTGTCTTTCTTTATATGTACAAAATCTATATGTCAATGTACACAGTGGTTAACTTAGATGGGCAAATATTTATTGATGGTAAAAAAGCTTTTATAATCCAGAAACTATAAGCATAGCACTAATAGGTGATTTGCTGCACAGAGCCAAAGGTGTATCTGTAAACTATGAGAGAGTATTTTCAGTGACCTTTTGGAAATGTTTTTGGCAGATTATTTCAGGCAAATATATACTTAATGCTAATGACCTTGTACGTTTGTATTCCAATGACACTCTGACGCGTACCAAAAATTGTTAAAATATTACTTTCAAACACTCAAAAATCATATCTATCAATACATACTAGGGTACAGAATCCTATTTATGATAGCTTTTAAAGGCAACGAGATCAACAGTTAGAAACAATGACCGTAGCAAAAATTATTAATCTATTTAATATTGCTTAACTGGTAAAGGAAACAGCATAATTTTACTTAACTTTTTTGGCTCAGTTGCTGTATCATTTAGATTCTTAAAGTGGAATGTCATCATGCAGTTATGAAATTTGAGCAGAATAATATATCTGAGATGTCAGTAACAAAAACAACTCTTCCATTTATTTTAGTAGGGGTTTTGCATGTAAGTTAGAGTAATTCAAATGAGAATAATATAAAGCCATTTCACTGCAATAGTAAGTAAAGCACTTTCTGTATCAGCTTCCTTTTCTAAATTACTCTGAGGAAAATAGATCTTACAAAGTTGCATCAGCCAAGATTGATTGTAATCTCACCCATGCAAGAAGTGACACCAAAGAAGTACTAAATTGGCTGTATAACCCATCCCAGTGTCACTACACTCTTTATGTTCTGAGCATTACATCTGTTCTGTAAAGAGATTTTGTAAAAGTGAAAGACCGTTTGATACCGTGCACCCTGACCATGCAGCTACCTGCCTCTACACTGACCTCGTCCACTTCGGGGAGGGGCGCGGGAGTTGTGCTGTCAGCGTGTAAAACATTCTGTAGCTGGGCGTTTTATTCCTCTAAGAGTTTCACAGAGGACCAATGCATTGATTAGCTAATACAATAAAATGAGCTACCAGGGTCTGTTTGGTTTTCATAGTGTATTCAAACTGCCTTATCTACCACAGTAGCATGCTTTCTGTCAATCAACATTACAGGCGCTCCCATGAAAAAGATGGCCAAAGTGATCAATACACTTGCCCTCCATTTGGTAGTTTCTCTTGCTGCAACCAATTCAGAAATCTTTAAGCTGTAGTTCTAGGAAATACACTACCTATGAGGTTATATAGCCTCCACATGAAGAGACAAACGACCTTTTAATACATATATAAATACTGAACTGCATATGCAACTTTCTGCAGAACACAAGATTAAACTAAGGAATCAGATTAATTTCCCTACTAATATTTTCCATAACTAGAGGAAGAAAAAATACTTCCCCCCCTAATTTGTATATTTATATAAAAATGTGTTCCTAACTTCGAATGCTACGGTTTTGCCAAAGCATTACTGGAAATTTTTGCACATGGGCCAGAAAAAATTGCTTTCAAGTCCATCTATATGTAAACATGCTAAATTAAACTCTGAATTATAGTTTCTAAAAATTCCCAGCAGCAATAGCAAGCAGATATATAAAACCTATTCACTATAAACTGGTACTGAAATGTACCAGGCGTTTTATTGTAAAGATGCACAACTTACTAATAAAAAAGTCACTTTCACAGAAATAATACTAGAAAAAAGCTGTGTTCAGTGATGCCTGTACTATATGGGATTTTAATGTACTGAAGATACGTGCAGCCTTACTCCTTGCTGTACTAAGGAAAGCCAAATAGATGGCAGAAGAAAACACAAAAAAGAAACTCACTCAAGGTCACAGATCAGACCACAGCACTGCTGTAAAAACCTCCACTGTTTTCTAGCCAGTGCCAGATTATACTTTATCTGGCTCCCACATCATAGCTCAGAGTAACAGTAATAGAAGTTTAGACTGATAATACTAAGTGTCTTGGCAAAGTATGGTAAGATTACCCTTTCCTGATGTAAGATGTGTGGCAACAGTGACCCAGAAGGGGATTCACCAGTGTCAGAGCAGAAGTTCTTGGCAGGCAGCAGATGGCAAGGATTTGACAGACAATCTATAGGGATGCAGAATTTAGGATTTCACTGATGGCGTACTTCAGATGGCCAACTACAGATGCATATATATAACTCCAGAAACTAGTTAAGACCTAACAGCCTTTCTTACTCTGAAGAATCTCCTTAAAGGCAACAAAAATAAAAGCAATATTTCAAGTGCCAAACCTACTGCCATGGAATTTTGCCATTTATTTTATGACGAAAAGAATCAATTGTGAAGTCTTAGTGAGCTTTTAAAACTGGCAAAACTACACAAGAAGATCTAGAAATGAGAACGTGAGATCTAGTGCAAGAGAAAGAGAGATTCAAGTAGTTGTTTTTCAAAAAAGCTTACAAAGAAATACCTCTATTCTAGAAACTTGAAGTGACTGGAGTCAAAACGCCTGGAGAGCCAGGATGCAAGCTTCTGCCTTTTCTGATGTTCTTTTCCTATTTATGCTCTCATTTCTTAATAGAAAATTCCTAATGAAAATTGGTTCAGTGATAAGTTATAAAATACTAGCACTTTTGTGGTCAAAACAGAAAGATTAGTAATGTAACACATACAAATAGAGTTTTTTTCTGAAATATCTTTGAGATGAACATATTGATCCACAAATTTAAAAAGCTCTTGAGCTATTTTTTTCAGGGAGGAAATATGTATTTGGTAGAATACACAATTTAATTTTTCTCAGTTCTCCCTCCGAGACTAAAGTCAGTATGAATACTTTTTTAAACACCTCCGTATCTTTTAAAAGTCTGCATCGGTTGCATCTCCTCACTTCCAGCTGCTATAGAATTTTGATTTCCAACCACAAGGAAAATACAGTATCTGGAGGGTATTTCACACAGACTGCTACGGAGGAAGACTGGAAAAAATTTTGTGGGAGACAAGTTACTTCATTTTTCCTATATAGCAGGTCATCTTCGGATGAACAGATGTTTGGTCACAGCCTGCAATCCTCTCTGCTTAGAAGCCTAGAAGTGAAATTTTCCTCATAGAAGACCTGAAGGAAATGTGCAGAATTTGACAAAGAAAGTTTTGCAGACAACCAGGAACGCAACCCACAATTAGAAGAAACATTCAGTGGTACAGATAGATATTGTTCAGAAGAAACCTGTAACGTTCCTGCTTTGCCTGCTGCTCCCCAAGCAAGCTTTAGTAAGCTATGGAGATCAGCACATTGCTGGAGGGCATAAAAAGAACAAGTATAGGTTAGAAGGTGACAGAATACTGTAGGGTATTTTCTGCACACGTATTACAAATTTCCTGTTGAAGGCTATGAGGGAAAGGGAGAAGTCAAAGGAAAAATATTTGTGTTAGCTTAGCCAGATTTTAAAATAAATAAATGTACCCAACAGTACTGCCTTGTTTGCATTTTCCTGAGAAGGGCTGTGTGTCCTGTAATCCAAAAATCTCCAAAGGCATGCACAGAAAATTGTTATTTCAGCCACAGTAACCGTCTCTAAGGTATTTACCATTTAGTCTATGATGTGAAAGAAACCGGGGTCATATTAGATGCAAAACAAGTCTAAGATTTACAGGCCTTCTGTCACTTTGACAATAGGTGCTTGTGATGCACACATGCTTTGCTTTCCTTATTATAACTTCAGTTAACCTAAGAGGTTTTTATCAAGTTATGTAAACCTATAGAATTTGTCAACCAACCTACAAAGCAAGCTTGAACACTGTTTTCATTTCAGTAATTATCTGGAGCATCACAATTATGTTAGTACTCAGGTTTTCATTATAATTACCGTCAGTTTGTGTTACCCTTACTAAATACATTTCTAATGCACACCTTGCTCACACCTCTGAAATGTGCCAGTCATGGCAGATGGCCGTAAGAAACCTTGCCTCTGAAAATACACAAAAAGGAACATAGCCCAACTTGAAACTTCAGGAAAAGTTTTTTCATATCATTTAGGATACACTTGAATGTCAATCTAAACATCTGAGAAAGCACTTTTGCTCTTTAAAAAAAACTTCTGGTATCCTTATTTATACGAGCACTAAAGACCCTGATCACATCTGTTTGTGTGCTTAGGATCTGACTTTGCATGAACCAGCCCTATTTGTTTTCACCTCAATTTTAGGTATGGCAACAACACTTGGAACTACGTTGTGCGGGTTGGAGACTATCACACACTGGTACCAGAAGAGTACGAGGAAGAAATTGGAGTCCAACAGATTGTGATGCATAAAGAGTACAGGCCTGACAACAGCGACTATGACATTGCATTAGTGAGGCTACAGGGGCCAGAGGAACAGTGTGCCAGATTCAGCACCCACGTCTTACCTGCTTGTTTGCCATTAAGGAGAGAGAGACCACAGAAAACTGCTCCCAACTGTTATATCACTGGATGGGGTGACACAGGTAAAAATGTTTCAATGATTTCCACCCACCAATCTCATTACCTGAGGCTGCTTACTTAAAAAAAAATAAAATTCTCAAACACGTAAAGTAAGAAAGTGCTCAAAACGGAACAATTTTACCCTTTTTATATAGGGGAATATTTTCTCTCCTGATCCCTGAACAGGAATGACAACACTTTGTTTACTGAATTTAGTTTGCGTGCGAAAAGTGGCGATTAACCATGTCACTCTAAGTCACAGAACCAGTCAGTAAAATGGACTCAGTAAGATTGACAAGCATGAATGAAAAGCTTACTTGTTGCCAGGCACACCCTGCGCAGCAGCTTATCACCCCCTGCCTCAGAACATGACTAACAGCTCTAATATATTAAAGGCTTTTAAGGTAAGTATAATGAATATTTTAGAAAGGTTCTTTAAGTTACACTACTTCAACAGAAAAATAGATAGAAAATATACACATAATAGAATTTAAAATAACATTTTTAGTCTCTCTTGTTACCACTGACATTTTCAATCAGCAGTTAAGATTTGAGTAAGAGAACATCTTGCCAAGATTTACGAGAGCCACAATGCAGTCTGCAATCCAGGCTTCTGGACAAACTGTATAGTTACTTTTTAGGTCAGTACAAGATTCTTCCTCTTCAAAGGTCTTTGTTCTTTAAATGTTTTACAAATTAAGAACCATGTCTTACTTTCATGTTTTTATGGTGCTGAATACAGTGCAAGACAGCAACCACACTTAAGCCTTTGTTCCACTGACTCATTCAAACTGGCAAGGAGACAAGGCGGCAAGGCCAAACATCAGTTCTTCCTCTTTACATGCGTTAATCTGTGTGCACAGATGTCTGGGTCACTGTACTGCAATAAAGGAGACAGGCTTGTAGGGTGGGGTTTTTTGCTAAAAACAATTGCTGATTCATGGCCTAGCTCTGTCTAGCTTTATACACAATTCACTGAAAGTTCTGCAATACTGTTAACTTAGGACATCTATTTAAGGAAACATTAACCACTGCAAGAACTGGCTTTAATTACTGTAAGAAATTACATCACCACAGTACTTCAGCTGAAATTTCACACTTACTATATGAATCATAATTACGTGAAAAGTATTACACCTTTACTTTAAAAAAACCCCAACACTGGCTTTAATTTCCCATGTTTCCAACTGAAAAAGAGATGCAAGCTATAGAAAAAAGCCAAATGATTTAAACCGTGACATTTTATAGCACTGCTTATGCAATGCAGGATTCACTACAGATAAAGAAAACCAAGGGACAGGGTCTGGTCACCCCGACAAAATGAAGATTCCTTTTGGTCAGGAGTCCCATTAGTCTAGCTGAGCTAGACTAGATTTGCACTGGTCACCTAGAAATGAAGTGTTTCTACAGCTTTAGTCTCCACTACTCAAGACTCCCAAAAATAGCTTCCCCATTTAAGTATTAAGGCATATATTCTTACAGAAGACACAAAGTGTCTTTGGACAAACAAAGTGTGTTTGGAATACAACAACCTCCAGCCTTGGAAAGATCCAGTGAACACACAGAGTAAAGATACATCTTAAAATTTAAGCTTTTTTTTTTTTTTTTGTTAAAATCTATATTCCATATTTACATTACCTACATAGTATTATAGTTAATGCACAGTAGATTTTTTCAGTATTTAGGCTTGTTTTCAGTCATTTTATTTAATGACAAAACAGTGTGAAGGACTGACAGCAAAAATTTGATTAAATCACATTTATGTTTCCAAGACCAATCATCATAACGAGACAATAATTTGGGTCCTCTTTTCAGGAAGGGCTTATTCAAGAACACTACAACAGGCTGCCATCCCCTTACTTCCCAAGAGGGTATGTGAAGAGCGTTACAAAAGAAGATTCACAGGAAGAATGCTCTGTGCTGGAAACGTCCAGGAACAGAAACGTGTTGACAGCTGTCAAGGAGACAGTGGTGGACCACTGATGTGTGAACGTCCAGGGGAAAGCTGGGTTGTCTATGGTGTGACCTCCTGGGGCTATGGCTGTGGAGTGAAAGATTCTCCAGGTGTCTACACAAAAGTATCATCTTTTGTACCCTGGATAAAAAGTGTGACCAAACTATGAATGTCCATAATGAAAACCAAATTTTATTTGAGACAGGACAACTGGAACAGCACAGACAGTGCACAGCTGGGGCCCACAGTGGGTGGAAACAGAGACATTTTCCAGATTCATGTGCTTTTCTTTTTGTTAAATCCAAGCTGTATACACGTAACCTTTCCAGTTAAGGATTACTATCCAAACAAAATCCCTCTGTGTTAAGGAAGTTTATATATTGCACATACCATGTATCTAAGATAAAGGGAAAAGTGATAGCCAGCTTAGAGTAACATTGGAGCAGGACAGCTGGAGAGTTCACCATGAGATCCAGTGCCCACAGGAAGGCTGTAGTAGCTCCAAGCTATGTATGCTCCAAGCTTCTCTAGAATTACAGATCTCAAAATTAATCTTCAGTCTAGTTTATTTAATCTGTTCTTGACTGTTTTCCTATTATTCCTATGATCTTACACTCAGCCCTCTGATTCTGACTCATGTTTCATTAGCTAATGAGACCATTAGCAGGTTGATTCTTCCTAAGTAATTCTGAGTATGTACTAAACATTAGAAGGAAAATAATTGTCAATAATCAGATCTCTGGCCATTCTGGTATATGTTCTCACAGTTTAGGGTGCATAAAGTACACTCCTAACTAAAATAGGTAGTACACTGGAAGTTAGTATCTCTGCAAACATCCTGCACAGCTGCAAGACCTAGATCAAAAACAAATGACCTCTTATTTTCTTTCCTCTAGGTAAATATAATTTGTCTCCTTTCTGAAATTCATAATTTTTAGTACATACAGCATTTTGAAGAGAATTTACTTTTCCTATTTACCACTAGCTGTCAGTACAGTATCAGACTAACAGACTGCTGGTTTTGGAGGGGCTTTACTCAAGCAACACTGAGAACCTCTGTCAATCCCACAAGAGAAAGTTGAAAGTACGTACCGTGCAAATACTGGAGATGGTGAGCTAAAACCTGTCTGAAAAGGTCTATCAGTCTTAAACTACTATTTTCTACAAGGTAATATTTAGAGAACTCTCTCCTGCTTAGTTGCAACACTGGTTCAGACTGATCTTACAGGAAAGGTGAAAGCTGCATAGTTTTCAGTAACTTCTAAAGTATTGACACATCTTGATTCAATTCCTTTTACAGATACTGTTCCCCTACCTTAATGGTTTACTATAAAAACGCACTGATAAAGAGTTACTCCTGATGTACAAGACAAATATAAACCAACTTACTACCCTTTTAGAAAGGGCCACCCCATTGACCTCAGCACACAGGAAGCAATCACCATCTTAGTGCAACACTGATGGGTATCAGTCATATATCTGAGTTAACTACAGCCAAGAGGGAGACAGGGAACTTCAGTGCTACCTCTACGATCCCTGTCAAAGGCCATTCTGACTATCTGCAAGTCTGCTCTACCTATTACATTAACAAACATGCTTCTTAAAAAGATGAAATGAAAGCTCTGTGGGCCATGAAACACTCCAGTGTGAGATGTGTGGCAGATGTGTGTCACCACATAGTGATTGTGCAAACTGTGACTACCAGTGTTTTCCTTTGTTTCCTATCCCCAAACACTCTGGCTACAACAGTGCTGTGTGGCCTCTTGTGAACAAAGTGGGATGCTTGTATTCATGTTGTACATGGGCAGTTGTTCATTTCTGTATGGTTCTGTGTCTCTCTGGTGTGCAAAATATCCAAGACAACCCATGCGATTGAAGACTTGGCCCTTGATTTCTCTCCAACTTCAAACTTAGTTTTCAAGGGTCATGACTAGTTTAAATATCTTGTTGGAACTGGTGCTAAACTAGTACACAAGGTGCTTTAATATATTTTACTTTTCTGTAACTCTGCAATTTGAAATAATGTGAAATATTTTATTTAAAAACATGTCAAAAATCATAGTACTGTGACCATCTACTGTTAGACCTATGTGAAACACTCTGCTAGGAAACTTTAAAACCATTTATGTTTTTACTTATACATAGCCCTTTTAATTAAAGGAAAGGGGAAGGAAATCTGTCAAAATGTATCTACTTGTACCATCAAAGCTTTGCTATACTAGACCCATTATTTCGATACTTGGGGTGAAGTAGGCCATATAGTGCAATACATGTGTTGTGTACAAGGGAAATAATTTTCTTTTAGAAGTTGCACCACAGAAATACAATACTGGGGGGTGGGGGGGAAATCAAGTCTTCATACTAAATGTAGTAAACATTTAGATTTAGTAAAGTAGTTCATTAGTTTTGCTCTTTTAATAGGATGCTTAATTAGATTTTAAAATGTTGCACTACCATTTTCATGCAGAGAGCATGCCTTTTCAGTTTCTAACTTAAAATGAAATTGTCTTTATGTTATGCCATTCTGATTTCTGTTCAATGAGCCTGATGATGTGAAAGTATACAATAAAAACTGCCACACTGGCTGTAACTTTTATGTTTACAGGATATATACATTATCCTGTGGATAATGTACAAGCAGATGCTGCAAGAACATCAGCTGGGTAAACTTCATGTGAGCTTTCTTAACTGAAATAGGATGCTCTTCTAAATATTTTCTTCAAAGCATGTAAGCTTTGGGCCGTTTTCTCAGAGAGGGAAGTTTGTTCTGTATGATGGAATTCCAAGTGCTTTGTGTGCTTTAACTTAGACCAGTTAGGTTGTCATAAGTTTATCCTACACTCTTAAAACGGCTTAAGAATTATTTTGACCCTTGCTACTCTGCCCTTTGTTCAACATTTTTAATACATGACAAGGTTGTAGAAAAACCTGCTCATCAGCCTCCGCTAAGGGTTTTGTATTAAGCAGGTCAGCCAGCACTAATGGTAGCACAAACTAAGAAAACACTTGGCACTTCTATTACCAGATTAGATGACCATCTTTAACACTGATGTGTGATCTATCCAGGTTCCCCAACATCGTGAAGATTTATAGTTAGATGCAGTCCTCCTGAACTTCCCAAGTTTATGTCCATTTTCCAGAGACAAATAAAATAAAGATCAGAAGCATTACTGCAACTGACCCACAAAGCCTATTTAACTTGCATTTATCTCAACCCTGAACAACTTCCCAAAGGAGCACTTATCTGTAAACCACAGATAAACCAAGATCCCATTTTATTATCATTATATGCAGAATGTCTATAACCTCAGCTGTCTTATTTCCAGAAAAATTCACAGCACTATAACAGCTTATATTTAAGAAAAAGTCAGTCCTGAATCAACATTCTCCATCATTTTCAACCTTACTGCAAGTATTTCACGCTTTCAAGTGCTACAATAATTACTCGAGGATATTTTAATGCTGTTACTATTTCAGAGTGTCAATCACATAACATACAAGAAGGCTAAAATGATTAGGTTCAAGAAGCATCTCCTATCAGAAGAAACCATCCAGAAAACAAGTTTGTGGTATCAGGAAAGAAAAATGGTTTTTGTTTGTGCTCGAAGCTGCAAATGCAGTTCAGTGAGGTAGCGGAGGCCAGGCCTACCTACCTCATACACATTAGATACCTCTTCTTGGAGCAGAGGAAATTCACAGTACATGCTCATGATTGTTGGCTACCAGGCTTGGCAGCCACACACTTGGAAACCTAAGCAGTAAAGATGTCACATGATAGGGCTGTACACAGAGCTGTTTGAAGGGAAAGAGTAATCACACACCACCAATTAAACAGGTGTAGTACCACTTATTATAGCTCCACACAGAATATACATTCAGCTATACTTTGGCAATGGCAGGAAAAGTACATGCTTAAAAAAAAATGAGAAAGACGTTTCCTGTGACAGCTCCTTAATCTCCGTACCACTCTATTCCAAAGTGTTACTAACATGACCATCGGAAGTATTTCCCCAGATCTAATCCGTGTTGTAATTAAAGTTCACAAAAGCCCCCATCCACTTCAGTTGCCAAGTACTTAGCAGTAATTGCCCTGCCTACTGATCTCAGTTCTAGCTTCACAGATTCTATTTCCCAGATCTTTCAAAGCGCCCCTTCCCCCTAACTTAGCAATGATTTGCAAAAAATCTCCTTATTAACAGGAAGATATTCCACAAGAGATTGAGCTAGCATGGCTGGTACTAGCCAAACAGTAAATTTACTTATAAGTGAAACATGGATCTCATCTGATTCTGCAATGATTCACCATCTACTGGAGCTCCATATATTCTTTTCTTCAATAAAAGATCCCTCAGCAACTGAAATTGAAAAAGTAGCTACATTCAAAGTCACTGTTTCTCCCCTGCAGCAATAACCTCCGATTACAATCATGTGACTTCTGAAACAGCTCCTAGACAATGCATCAGCCACCGTCACTGCTTTGCCCTGAAACCTTACAGAGTCACAAACTCTGTAAGGCCCAGATACCAAAACCTGTGTCCCCACAACAGGCAGATTTGGCATGTATCAGTAATTTCAAAGAACACATGGCAGCTCTAGTCTTGGTTATCAAGTAGTCTTACAAGGAAGAAGCGACACTTACAGTGAAAGTGGATTTCTCTTTATTTACTTATTAATACATTTGAATGCTTTACAATGGCATATATACTAAAATAATGACTGTACGTTTCATTGTCTAGACGTCACAAACTTACCTTCAGCTTATGCAGTACACGTCTCTTTGCAACAACCTTTCTAACAGACTTGAACAGCAGAAAAGCCACCACTGAAGGTGCACGTGTCATTGGATTTAATAATACTGCAGTGTGATCAGCCACACGACAGAGTGCAGCACAGCCACTAAACTACTGACAACGTTATTGTAATTGCTTAAGACTTGCTGACAGCCCAAAGACAGGAGCAGCAGCAGATCGCTGAAAGCAGCACAAAATGAGCTAGTCACCCCAATTATATAGAAGCAGTCAAGGCTAATTTCAGACACTGTAAGCTACATTCCAGCCCCTCTTTGTAAAGATGAGAGATGGACTGCAGAACATCCCATTTAGGCTCCAAGTCAGAACTTCATTAAAAAAAGCTCATTTCTGCTAAGTTTAAAGCGAGATCAAGATCTAGCCTAAAATTAGCTTTTGCTAGCTCTGCTTGATAACCAGAAATATTACTTCTTGCAAAAGACATCAATTCCAGATTAGACAGATCCACCCTACCCTAAGTAAAAGTTAAAACTTCTAGTCACAGCTACTCCTACAACTCACATGTGGAATTTAGCCCCATCTTCTTCTGTCATCACAACTCAAGAGTGTTCTTCCCCTGTAAAAAGAAATTTGAGGCAGTTTAATATTGCTACCGGAAACACATACAAGACAGCAAACATCACTGCACAGTACGATGCCCTCCTAGGAGCTGTAAACTGCTCTGGAACAAAGCTATTAGTACCAACTGGTCATCTTCCTCTGCTCCTGCAGTTGCAGATTACTCTTAGTACTCACTTCACTAAATAAGAAACATGCTTATTAAAAACGACATTCCTCTTGCACAGACATCCCTGAGAAATATGTGGATTCGCATGCCTCCAGTTTGGCAGGCAAAAAGTACTGGCAAGTTATATGTTTTATCATAATCCAGTATTCCTAGCATACGTAGTACACCTACACTAAAGCCCAATTCTTTCCAGTCACACTGATTTATGCACGAGGTTATATTTTTCTGTCAATAAAAACACACAAACGAAGCACACCTTAAAAACAAAACACCAAGCCTATACCTCGATTTCAACAGGCAAGTCTCAGTAGTTTAGTTGCTAAACATAAATTATCAAATCGGTATTATACCCGCCCAAACCCTCACTTCTAGGAGCTTATTACGTAACACATACCCAGTCACACACTTTTTGGCGGGAGGATCTTCAACGGCAACAGATGCATGTCCCTACTTCGAGCTTCTGCGTTCCTAATGAAGAGAAAAAAAATAAAGGGGGGGGGGGGAATTTAAAATATGGGCTCTAACCGCTTATTGAGAAAACAGAAAAACAAATAAAAAAACACAAAAGGGGGGGAGGGGGACGACGACACATGGCCAATCCCACAGCGCCACACACCTCGGCCGACTCGGCCTGTTACTTGCTACAGTCAACGACTAATACCCACAAGAGGGTAAGAGTTTTGCCAATTAGCAAGGACCTGCTCTTCCATGCCTAGGAAGGGAGACAGCCACGGGCGGCAGCCCCCATGGAGTCATGGATCACCCGTCACCATCCCCGCCACGCGGCGGCCGCCATTTTCCCTCCCTCACGCCGGCCCTGGCCCCGCCGCAGACTAACGGCTCCCACCCGCCCCTCACCTCGCCACGGGGCCCACCTCCTGCTCGCTCCTCTCCTCTCCCGTGGCTGCTCCACTCGGGGCCAATCGCGCCTGTGGAGAAAAGCGCGCGCGGCGCCTCACGGCTGCGCGAGCGCCCGCGCAGCAACCACCACCGCCTCTCCCGCCCTCCGCGCGCCGCCTCCCCCGCCAACGGCCGCCCCGCGCGCCCGCTCAGCGGCCGCCAGCAGCACCCGCGCGAGCTGTCCGCAGAGCCGGCGCCGCGCGCCCACCTCCGCGCGCCCACCTCCGCGCGCACCGCCGGAAACTGGGCGCTGCCGGGGCGCGGAGCCCACCCCCGGGGCGGGCGGGGCCGTGCCCTGGGCGCGCAGGGGGCGGGGAAGGGGGCGGGGCAACGGCCGGGCCACGCCGGCTGCGGGCCCAGCGCGGTGCCGCAGCGGAACGCGTTGATAAAGTGAGGTGGGGGGAAGGCGGGTGAGGGCTGGCTGCAAATGGGAGTAAAACCTTTTATTTTGCTTTCCAGTCCTTTGTGAGGCTGCTGGGCAGCATCCGCAGGAGGGCACGGCTTAAGGGATCCATGGAAAAGAGGCTGCAGTGACTCCCCAAACCAAGGCAGCTCTCCTCAGATGGATGCTGTTTTCTATATGTAGATGGAGCTACGTGTGTGTGTGTAAATATGTGGTCAAGTCATAAGATGGGCCTGAAATGCTAAAACACTGCTATTTGTTATTTGATAACCATGGACTGAGAAGAAAGAAGAGGTCGTGAAAGATGTGCTAGGAAAATGAAGTCATCCCTTTAGACGGACACGGGTCATTTTCCTTTTCCAGTTCATAAGAGCAAATATGTCTGGCTAATGCTGGCCAAATTGCCACACCCTCATTTTTAATTACAATAGAATAGAATAGAATAGAATAGAATAGAATAGACTATGTCAGTCGGAAGGGACCTACAATGATCACCCAGTCCAACTGCCTGACCACTTCAGGGCTGACCAGAAGTTGAAGCCTGTTGTTAAGGATGTTGTCCAAATGCCTCTTGAACGCTGCCCGGCTTGGGGCATCAACCACCTCTCTAGGAAGCCTGTTCCAGGGTGTGACCACCCTCTCGGTAAAGAAATGCTTCCTCATGTCAAGACTAAACCTCCCCCAATTACCATATATTTTACACCACAGCATCTTAATTTAAGTATTGTTACAGTCATCCTCAGTGCAGGGAAGGGCAGTTTTTAAAGGCCGGGCAAAAAAAAAAAAGGCTGCAAAAGCTGCTCTCTGGCAAAAGCCACACCTCAAAGGTGAGTTTGAGTTCTGTGCATGGGCGTACTGGAAAGATGAGGCAGGCGACTGTGGCTTTTGCAGGTCTGAGTGACACAGGTTATAGGATTTGAACTAGTAATTCTGAACCAAGCCCCTACATCACAGTTGAACTAGGCCACTTCTGTGTCATACCTTTTGGAAGAGATCTGATAGTGACCTTGCACTACTACATTGACAGCTCTCCTAGGCAGATAGACATCTGAGCAATTAAAAGTACACAAGCCTTATTTCCAATCTGAATTTCCCAAAAGAAAGAAAGGATCAGAACAGAAAAACTGAAGAAAGAAAATACTGTATTAAAAAAGAAAGAAAGAAGCACCCTGACAGAAAACAGAGTAGTGAAGACTCAAGCTCACTATATGCTTCTCAAATCTATCACCCTTAAAATTTGCTTAAATTCCTCCTCCATTCGGGTTTCCCTAGCCCATGGTTTCACCTGTCAATTACTTTCCTGTTCCTGTGATTTGTCCTTTGATGCTGACTGCTGTGCTTTCTTCATCCGTGTGGTCCACAGAGACAAAAAAGTGTCTTTTGCCTTTGAGCTCTAAGAATTTGGGGATTGCAAGAACTGAAAAGACACATTAAATGAAAGCAGATAAATTGGAGACAGAGGTCAGGCAGGTGTTATTTGTAGCAAGGATCTTTTCCCTTTGCTTAGTACCTTTCTGTTATTACTTTACTGTTCCACATTTGCTATTCTTAGAGATTATAGAAATGGGCATTATAAAAGAAGCTGAGACTTCTAAATTATAGGTTACATCATTTCTCTGTAATGAATGGAATATTTTCTTATCATAGGTTTCCTATTTTCTACACCTCTATGAAGATATTAAGCAGCTTTTGCCCAGCTAGATAGTACACTTTTCTATTCTGTTCTTAATTGTTGCTAACAGTGAATTTTCCTTTGCACATTCATACCATCTTTAGAGGTTTCTCCTAGGAAAGGTTTTCTTATGTCTGTGTAGGCTGATAGGTTGGCACAACTACCGAATCCCAGAGGCAAATAATTTGAATAAAGTCTGCTTGTTATCTTAAAAATAGCAAGCTCTGGAAATGTTTCTACAGCACATTAGCAATTTCTGGCACGAGAAATAAAAAGTAAGCAGGAAGCAAAAGCAGTTAAACAAGCAGCTGCATAAAGCAGTAATATTCACTCACAGAGAGAGTAAGCAATATTTTTCATTTCTGAAAACATTTCATGCTGCTCCCGTGCTCCCGGATTGTGTTGTAGCTCACTGTCAAGCTGCAATAGCTGCTAACAAACCTGGAAAAGGACAACTTCTGTGAACATAAAAATCACTTCCACACAGCACTACATTTTCTTATCAGAGTTTATTGTTGCACTTCAGATACCATGCCACTATCAGAATAATATCTATTTTTTATTTTAAAAAACTTTCAGAAAAATGTTTCCAGCAATTTTCATTCAATGTGAATGACAAGAGTATTACATCTATAAACACTGAAATATCTATTTAATTTCTTCCTGAGGAAGTTTCACATTTTTAAGCAACGAAAAAGGATATTCTGTACAAGACAGTCTGAAAATCATTGAAACTAATTCTTTCTGCACAAGTAGAACTGGGAAAATATCACAGTATTTTCAGGAATGTTTGCTCAAATAATTCAGTGATTTCATATCAGGCTCTGTGTTTAGACACCCCCCCCCTCCATCGTCACTTCCTGCTCATAATCACATATCAATTTTTAACGGCACAGATGTCTGCAGAAAGCAAATTTCAGAATCATATTTATGAAAACAAAGGTGAAACTCACATAATCAAGCATTTGTTAAAGAAATTGCTTGTGCAGTTATCTACCAGGGGAACAGAAACCTGTCTGTGTTACCAACATCTGACTTTGACTAGCAAATACAAATTCGTTGTAATGAGTCAGTATTTTTTAAGAGTGTTAATACTGATAGTCTATTTCTGGAAATCAAACACTGATTGTAGGTAAGCTGTGAATAGAAGAGGTTAAACTTTGTCAGATAATTCATGTTGTATGACTTGCCTACTCAGCTGTACTCGTGCATCCTATGATTTGGGGAATAACACATCTAGCTGTTGTCTGCATGCTTTGCTCAGACTCTTCACTCTTCACCAAGTTGACGGCACATTAAAAGTCATTCTGTTTTTTAAAGTCTCCTGTTAAATGTAAGAACATATTTAAATAGAATAGTCCTGGAGCAAAAAAAAAAAAGTGGCTTCATACCACTTCAAACAAGTAATAAGCGAACACCAGAAATTCAGAACTGCCAAGAGCACCAGCAGTTTGCCTTTACTTCTCCATTGATTTCGCCTGCAGCTAGCCCGCCTAGTGTCCAAGAAGCTAATCCTGCAGCACCTTCTCTAAAGATGCTAGTGCTTAACTGCTGCATCTCAACAGGTGCTTGGACCGAGGCAGATTCAAGATCACCCCCTTTCAGATGCACAGTTCCAGGTCAAGCTACTTTGTTCACAGAATCTCAGAATGTTAGGGATTGGAAGGGATCTTGAAAGATCATCTAGTCCAATCAATCAATATCGACTCAGGTAAAGCTACCACAGGAATCCACTGAAGATTTCCCTAGAAACTCATTCATTTTGTTCCCAGCTCCCTCCCTTAGGAAGGACACTGGCTCCATCAAGAGGAGCTCCATCCTGCGGCTCCTCATCAGGACTTGAGAGTCACCATAGCACTCCTTCCTGGAGGATGAGCTTGGTGTTTAGCTGCCAAACCAAGCCTAGTCCACCCAAGGCCAAGGCTATGCATGTGGGGGGCTTATCCTCCCAGTGCTACATGGTGACTGCAGTTGGGCTGTTTTACCAGCTCACCAGCAAGTGTAGGGGGCTCCTTGCCATACCTCAGAAAGGACTTCACAGAAGCAGTCCACAGATCTGAGACATGTCACTTTGTCCGTTGTAAAATTTCTGGAGGGACAATGCGACCAATGTGCATGTCCCCATCACCACTCTGTCCTTGAGTGCCCACTCATTCTCGTTCTGTGGGGGCCTTGATTTCCCAGAGAAAGAAGATAGAAAGGGTGTTCTTGAAAACAAAGAACGAACTATGAATGTGGCTGAAGCCCATTCCTCCTGCACGTACGAGGCACTCAGTCTGTGTGCAGAGGGTCCTCTCACCATGAAAACTTCAGGCACTCGGTAGTGCCCAAGGTTTTTCCTAGTTTCTTGCATTTTATAATTGCTGCTCTGAAGAACATGGAGTAACAGGCAGCAGTGCACAAAACAGGAGCTTTGTGCGATCCCTGCAGATTTTTAAAAAAATGTTTGATTGATGTTACATCAGGTTATATCAAGGGTAAAATCAATCATGCCAAGATGAAAACCCCAGGTATTTTCTCCAGTTACTCAATTTAGTTGTTACAAATCCATATAGATGCTTGCAGAATGCATGAGTTGTCCATAGCATGCAGAGTATTTGCTTTTATGGATGTTCAGAATCCAGAGTGTTTCTTTTATCAAATAAGAAGTATTTTAAGACAAGTCAGCTTTTGGGATGAATCCATATGACAGTGAATATTTAAAGTGAAATGAAAATTCTCATTCTGTCTAATAAATAATAAAGATGTTCATCTTAAAAAATGTCTACTCTAGTAGGTCCTCATCATTAATCATGCATATTCCCTTAGCAAAAATGTGCTGCGTAAAGAATATTGTTATATACAGCAAATTTGTCTAGATTTTTTCTTTACAGGCCATTCAAAAACAGGTATTACATAGACAAAATCAATAAATAATAAAGATTACCAGGTAGAGGTACAGTAAGGATCTCAACATCTGTTTTCTATTTAGGGAATAACAGAGTGGTTTCCATTCCATTGCCTTGAAAGTTAAATTATATGATTACATAAATGTCGTAAAACAGCACTGAGACATATAAAGTTCTTCCACCATTCGATGCGTGTTTTGAACTATTCACCCTAAAACAAATTATGATAACATTACAGAGCTACTGTAAAAAGCATTGCATTTAGTACTGTAGTTCTCTTCTGTTTTCCTACCTCTTCATGCCTCTAGAAACACTCAGAGCCAAAGTTCAGTGGAGAAGCACTAAGGCCATACTCAGCTGAAGTTTTCATTGATCTTCTTTCTCAACTTTTAAGTATTATTAATTAGACTTTATCTCACATCTGAACTGATGCATTGTGAGATGTATCATTGAAATGTATCACATAGATGTAAGGCTAGATATTTGTGTTTTCCATGATTAGAGCATAATTTTCTACCATGATTACACACTGTGTGTGTTTTTTATCCCCTAAAGCTTATTCCTAATATTTAATACCAAACATGTTTAAAATATCTGGAACCAGAACCAGTATTTTCATCTGGAAATCTGATAGATTTTTGCAGCTGACGTAAACTGAAGGTTACTGAAAGATGCTACAATTTTGATCAGGTTGAGGGATCTTGGAATACACAAAGCATAGAGTGAAGGCAAATAAATTAAGGGGAAAATAGTGGTGCAAATTAAGGCAAACTAAGTGTGGATCTGTTTCTGTTCTTTACAAGTTTTTCATTCATTTCAGTGGAGTCACTCCTGATTCACAGCAACGTAAGCCCAGAGTGCAGTATCTGGATCTGGCTGCTCATAGAAGCCAGGAGTGAAAGCTTACTCATTGCACTGCTTCGGTTTGGTTCACAACTGTTGAATTATAATACTGCTCATAAGGATTATGCTGCAGCTTTTGTGGTTCACATCTCCAATTAAATTTCTGTTTAGATAACGGCTACATTCTGTATTTTGCCATTTCAGTCAGCACAAAATCAGACATAGTAATTATGGACAAAGGCCCTTACCACATTGTAAGGGTTTGTTGTTACAGGCTATAATCACAGGTAATGTTTTTTGTATGTGTGTTTTTTTCTACATTGCTTTTGCCTGTGGCTTCCAGATTTTGCTCCGTGTATTTTGTTGCTGTGCCCAGCTAAATCATATATGATAACTGTACTTCTCATCCTTGTTAGTATATCCTTGGGGTATTAGCAAGATGATTCCAAAGGCAGCAGTATACTTGGCATTTTGTGCTACATAAAGTTTTCTTATTTTATGCAAGACAATAATCAAATAGTAAGAAAAACTGTCAGCAGTCTAACAATGGGCTACAAAACCTACATGAGACACAATACTTTTAAACTGATATATAAAAATGTAAATATTTACCGTGAAATTGGACAGGTCATGTATCTCTGAAGCTTATACCAGTTGCAAATAACTTCCACATATGTGCACAGTAGTCCACAAGTCCACAGGCCCAGAAATGTTTATGAGAAAGATTTGGCCCACCAGAGCTCTAAGAAACACATGTATTTTCACAATCCACATGCCAGCATATGGAAATAATATCTATCTTTTACTCTTTTTTGAAGAGGTATATCTTAACAAGACTTTCTAGTAGCTCCTGGAGACTTTAGGTACGATGACTGAGGTGTGGAGGAGATATTTCAAAAAGCCTTTTTTCAATGCTATCTTACTTTCTGTAGCTCCTGTCTCAGCCAAGATGGCAGGGGTTGTCCCAGTTTGTGTAGGAGTTTTGACAGTTCCACATTGTGATCTCTGTAGTAGTTTGACAGAAAAGCCCTGCACTGATGGATACAAAAGGAGATATTTTTATTTAATAAAATGCTGTACTGCAGTTACTGTGAACTCTAGGTTTCAAAGTTTGTTTTACCTGTGTCAAAACTTTACTTTCTCTTACGCAATTTATATTGTTTTATGCTATCTACTGCATGCAAGTTTAAGATCTTCAGTTAGGAGCTGAACTGTAAAAGATAATTTCAAGAGAAACAGAGGTTGTCCAAAATGAACACTGAAGTCAAAGCAAAGGATCTGATTCTACTCTCATATAGTCATGTAAATTAAGAATTGCACTGAAGCTGATGCAGTTACTTTGAATTTACTGAAGTTTGATTGAAATCAAAGCTTCTAAAATATCTTCGTATGTAAGCATGTATCAATTCTTAATTCCATTTTCAGAAGTATTTAGACTTGAAAAATACAACAATAAACAAACACAGTCTTGTCTTATCTCTGGCCAGAAGCCTTCTCACTCAATGATTTTATCTCAGTATGATTCTATTGCTGCAAAGTTACTTAAAATTGAAGTACTGTGAGAAAAAAATACCGGCTACTTGCCACATTAATACTTACTGCTGCTCAAACTGTAAGTTTTTATTTGCATTCTAGTCAGGCTAAATGAAATGGGAACACAGGACAGAATAAACATAAAAGTTACAGCTAGAATAGGAGACTAAACTGCCCTTGGGCACAGGCTGCAGCATTTGATCCGATGGAAATTTCTTCATTTGAGCATTTGTCTGGGGAAGGTATTTATAAACTTCATAGAAACAGAACCTAATCTCTCTTAAAACTGGATTATGAGAGTCTGCATTACATGTCATGGTCTAACTACTCTCAAAGACAAGGGACTAGACACAAATACACGTATCTGATCATGACTGAGAAAAAACCATGCATTGTGGAGCCTCTGCTCCTTAAGTCACTTAGGTAAAGGGGATAGGTTTCCAAGGGAATTTCAGGGGTGCCAAGTTTATTTTTCTAACGGGTGCCAGGTTTTAAAAGTTGTTTCTTTAATTACTTAAATTCTTCACATTTGAAATAAAGAACTGAAAAAGTCTATGCACGCCACAGCTATCTTAAATGTTTCACTTGCAGGGAAAGGTAGTCAAATAATTAACATCTACTTAATTTTGTCATCTTATGATTTTGCCTGTGTGGTGTCCCATACGTGGCAACTGAATCCCTGTATAATGCCAATAAGCATAACGGTTTACCTCAGAATCCATAGGAGGGTATTTTCTACCTTTGCTCTTTCCAAGACACTTTGTTTTTCCTTCTTCCAGGAGCTGACACCAGAAACCTTTATGCGAATCGAACCTGAAACAAGTATTTTGCAGTGTAAAGGCTGTGAGATACTGCAATAAGGATGCATCTCCCAAGTTTAGACTGAAAACTCAAAAGAGTAAACCTAAGGTTATTAGACTTACTTTAAGGGCAATGAAATCTACGTGTCAGAATCCAAAGGATTTGTGTACATGTGTATTTATGATGTACAGAGTGGATGTTACATTCCTGACTGATACTGTTGAATCTGTCTTGTAGCTAATGTCAAAAATAAACTAATTCTCTTTCCTTTCGGTTTATGCATGTCAGCATTCTGTGTTCCACTTATGGAAATAAAATCCCTTTAGCTTTATCCAAAATTCATAGGCAATTCTCACAAAGCAATACTTACTTTGTCTGTTTGTCAGAGGTCTACTTCTGTAACAGTCAAGCTCCACACTGAGAGGCTCAGTGGATGATTCACAGAAAATCTAACCCTGAATTGTGTTCTTTGCAGACATTGAAGAACACATCCTACTGACAGCTCAGAAAAGTATGAGAGGCTTTATTTTGCAGTGAGCTTACTTACAGACTAACTGGTATTTTAGGAATGTAGGAACATGTGAAAATTATGATTAAATTAACTCACGTTAGGGCTTCAGAGTAATTATAATGAGGAGAGACTCCCAGAAATTTCTGTACTTCATCCATTACAGTAGAAGGGTCAGTTCTCAGCTGCTGTCCATCAATAATTAGCAACTACAACAAATAAAATAAATGGAAGTTTAATTTAAAATTCATTATTTCAAGCTTCAACCTGCAACTTCCACTCCTACCAAACTCATTCATTATACAGAGAGTACTGCCCTAGAGAATGATAATTGGTCCAGTTTTAATTGCCATCATCATTAATGACTTGGGAGAAGGGTAAATGGCATGTTAATTAAATCTGAAATGATATTAAATTGGAGGCTGTTGTGACAACAGAGAAACAGCAGTGAAGGATCTAGAAAGATAAGAAATAATGGCAGGAAACTGAGTGAGATTTGTCCAGCCAAGGGAAAAAAGGTATTAATGTCTAGAGAAATAACCTATAATTCTCATAGACACAAACATATACCTATGTAATGTTGAAAAGCATATACAGTAATGTTGAAAAGCTTGTCACTGGAAATGACCAGAAAGACAGAAACCAGTAGGTAGATGTTAGGTGAAATGCCTTACTTCTAAACCCACACAAGAATACATAACTGTATGAAAAAAGCTGCTTTGAGAATATGAATAAAGGCAGATGTTACAAGGACCTTAAGGCAGGGATGTAGATAGACACAGAATGTGCAACACTTCTCTAAGAAAGCCAGGTACTGGTAGGTAATTTCTTTTTCTTCTTTCCAAGTGCCTGACCTTATTAACACTCACATTAGGCTACTTCAGACAGGGCCACTCTTTTACCTGGGGATGAATCTTCAGGGAAACAGATACTACCTGAGAATTCTATTAAATGTGGTATCATGCCCAAATGACCCACTGATGGTGCAGCAAGCTTGGGTCTTTGTGACTGTTGGAAGAGAAGCAAGGTCCCAAATGGATTAGTCAAGCATTCATTTCCTGTCATGGAAACACCTCTGCTTGGTGATTAGGAACACCAACATGCCAAACTGTTTCAGTGCATGGAGTCCCAACAGAGGCTCTGGTACGTGGATGCACTGTTATGGGCAGCAATGTGTAACGAATTTCCAAAACCAAAGTGTGCAAAAGAGACCCAGTGCTTTGACAGTTACAGAAAGGTCATGTTAGGCAAAACATGAATTCACCTAAAAACCTGGTGATGCCTGAGATGGCAAACAAGCTCATGTACACAAAGGCTTTGTCTATATTGCTAACTAAAACAAACCAGAGACAGCTTTCTGGTCTTGAGGCCAAGTGGCACAACATGACCTGGATCTGTGTTGCTAAACTCTCTCACCTGCAAAACCAAACTGGTTATGTCCACACTCCCCAATAATAATGGTTCTTGTTATCTTTCTAACTGTGCTCTGGAACTGCTTGGCAAGATGCTTTTTGCTATGGGTCCAAACCATGCCAGAAGTGTGTTAAAATTCAAGCAGTATGGACAGCAGTGGGACAGTGTGTGAACTCTTGTACAGGTACAGGTTTATTTACTACTACAGTCATAGCCTAAGGAGTTGATACAGTGGGAGATTACTGCATGAAAGGACCACGAAGTGGGTGAAGGCAGTGCTGCGCTTAAATAGCGAGGTGTTACAAAACCACTAGAATGCATCCATTTCCATGTGGTAATCCCCATTTCAGATACAAAAGGTATTTTTTACACCTCAAAGTGTTCAGACACTAAAACTCTACTCAACCCATGCAGGGAGGGCAATACCCCAGCTGACTTCCCTTGATGCTAGCTGATACTTGCTACCACTTAGAGCAGACAAGTATTATTGAGCAGCTTCCCTTTATTTTCCTTCAATTTTTCTTTTGGGAACCCTGATGGACCATCTGATATTAAAGAGACCACAAAGCACTGCATGCCTGTTTCTCTTTTCCTCAACATTACTGACAAAGAGCCAGACGTAGAGTGATGAAGCATGAGCAAACAAAAACCAGCTGTAAGTTAAAGGCAGTTCAGGGTACAAGAGAGTTCAAGGAGCAGCAGTGATGTTTCTTTAGTTTCCAGATTATTGTTCTGATTTGTTTTGCAGAAGAAGCTCTCATCTGTAAGGTGCTAAGACATGACATCCCTAGCAATGTCAACCAACTACTTAGAACATGGCTATGAATAATCATAATCAATGACTTAAAACATGCTCTAGTATATCTAGGATACCCCTGAGGATCAGTATTCAGTAGGCAAGACTTTTACAAAGGTAACCTTTTAGGATATTATATATATGAGATTAGGATGTCAAGTTACAGTCTTATTCACCTGATAAGGTGGGAAGTATGTTAGCCATCTTTCAATATGGGTAGCATACCATCCAGGTGCTAGGCATCTCTTTTGGAGAGCTCTAAGCTCAGATGGGGCTCGAGGTCCAGCTGTGATCACCTGATAGAAGCTGAATTTTAGAGCTGCAGGATCTTCATGTGAGCGCTGATGCTGTAAAACAAGTTACATTGCTGGAACTTTACAGACTGCAAAAGTTGAAAAAAATAAGACAAAGCTGGTTGGTCTTACTGAACTGGACTTACTGACCTTGCCAGGAGTGATTATTTACATTAAAAGTTACTTAAAGTTAAGAAGTCCTCATCTGTATTAATTTGTTGAAAATGCTGGGATAAACATTGTTTGTATCAATAAGTATTGTTTGTATCAAAAGAAAACAGAAGCTAGACTGATACTAGCAACAACAAAACAGAATGTATAAATGTTTATTTTCAATAAACTGAGAGGGAGGTTTTGTACAAATGAATCGGGCATAATAAACACAGATACTAAGAAGCTCTGTTTCTAGTCGTTTCATATTTTCTTTTTCCATCTTGCACAAGGTAAATACGCAGAAAGGCAAATTTGAACACTGGTATTTATGAGGATCATTAGATAATCCAGGTCAGAAGGGATCTCAGTAGGTTTCTAGTCAAGCCTCCTGTCCTAAGCAGGGTAAGCTATGGGATCAGGCTCAGGGCTGAGATTACTACTCGTCATAAAAAAACACCAGATATGTCACAGAAGTTCTAAGAACTTTGTTCTCTTTGGAATTTTAAAATAAAAAATACTTTTTAAAAATTTCTAGTATCTTTATTTTGCCAAATTCCTGTTGAAATCTGTGGACCAGAATAATAAAAATTTCTTAATCTACTTCGTATTTTGAGCATGAACTAGATAACTGTGTCTATAAACTAATTTTTATATGTGCTGATTACATAAATTAATCACGTAAGTAAGCATTTTACATGCTTATATTACAGGCAGACTTTTGAGAAGGTGGTTTCTGGTATTTTAACCTTTGAAAGATTTTCATGTTTACATTGACAGATAACCTCAGCCCATGGGTGATCATATATGGTGCACTGACTGAGGAATAAAAGCTTGTATTATCCAAACCCTTTATATACATATATACTGAAACAATATATAGAGAAGATTCAAGGCGGAAACCTTAATTTGTGCCTGCCCGTGTTCTTCAAAAAGCATACCTGGTACCAGGAATATGCCCGATCGGATGGGTCAATGAGGATGGTGATGATCTTGGCCTTGGGGATGAGGGAAGCAGCTCGCTTAGGAGCTTCCTCAGAATGGAAATAGTTGGCACTTTTCTCAAAGAGGAAGTCAGTGGTGACATTAGAAGGAGTGGGGAAGAAATCCATGTACCTAGGAAAGCAACATCATTATCAGAATTACTTAAAAGTCACACAAAGGTTGACAAATCTGTTAAATATATTTTATTCTAGAATAATCAATTAAAATAATAGTCTAGTTGCCAAATAAAAGCAAACAGAAGTTTTCATTATATTTTTGATACTATTTTACTTGGTACTAGCTTTCTTCTTCTCACTACATATAACTAGACATTGCAGCTACTTTTTGGTAACTGGATGAAAATGTTATGATATTCACGTATCTTCTTAAAATTAGTGAATTCTCACTTTCCAGTCAGAACAAACCCCTATCAAAGTCAAAAGCAGAAAATGAGTTTTCCAGATTTGGCCTTTTGCTAGCATCAATTACAGTGCAATACTGTAAGAAAAAGATGTTCAGTATCAGAATTGCTTTTACTCAAAAGAGAAAAGAGCTCGCTTATGTGGGGAAGATGCACTGAAAAATCCCTCTGCAGCTTCATCAGGTAAAAGGTTTCTAAGCAGTGACAGCACCTTTCACGTATTGTTCTGAGAGTCACATTTTTGTGGAAACACAGGTTGTATTCCTTTTAGTTTTCTTTGTGAGCTTTCCTCGTCTGTTACAAAGTTGCAGTTAATTTCCAGCAATCTCCTGTGTCACATAGAGACTTCTTTAACCATGGCCCTCAGATCACTTTTCATTATTGTTGGGGAAAAGAATAAATGGAAATGTTGGTGGTCTTGATTTTTCAGTTAAACTTTGTATTGATAGAATAAAAGTCATTTAAAACAAACTCTTCGAAGATCATGCTTAAGGACTGAAACGTCTTCCAGTGCTTAGACGTCGTTCTATTCATAGAAGTGAGCTATTTCTAATACAAATGATGTGCTCTTATTGGCTTTGAAGTTGTGACCATTGCAGCCAAGGCCAGAAGACTTGGTAGGATGGAACTGAGTAATGCATATGCAGTTTATTTCAGGACATGGATCTCACAAGATGATGATTAGCACCCAGGCACTGATTACAAGGTACCTGGAGAAAAGGAAGGAATCTACAGTGGTTTAAAGAAACTGAACTCTGTGCTGGCTGATTCTGAGAAGTTCGTATAAGCAACTTTTATGTATACAAAAGCAAACATTGCCAAGTTATTGTTTTGTGCTTGGATACCTGTCATCAGAATTATGCAAGTGAAGCAGGCTGGCCTCCAGATGACAATTTGCTATGCACTAGATAAGGAATAATAGTTGTGGATTCATTCAAGGTCTTAAGAGTAGCAGCTGGTAGATTACCTTGTATCAGAGAGACCTAAATGATGTCATGTGAAGGGCTGATGGATGGGCAGGTCCCTGCGTAAAATGCTCAAAGCTGCATTCAAAAATTCTGCTACAACCCTGCATAGCTATGGCTAGTCTCACATGCAGATTGTACGTAAAAAAGCTGAAATAAGAGGACAACCACTGAGAACAGAGTGAAAGGCTGTCACTGCCCTGCTCGTTTATTAAGTGTTTGTATCTGCCTAATGTTAATGCAAATATCTGAGAATATGATACTGTTTCATTGAACAAACAATGGACTCTATTTGCCAAAAATATTAGGGCTGCTTTGATGAGAATGATGAAGCTATATCAATTTCTGCTCACAAATAAAATTATTAGAAACTAATAACGCAGCCTGACTGTGTGACCTCAGAATGTTTCACCAGAACACCAACAGCAAAGAAAAAGGCCAGCTTTGAAAAAGGCAATAGGCACTAAAGGCAAATCTGCTCTAGATCATGTATGGTGTCATTATGCTGTTGTACTGAAGTCCTGGTATTAGACTGAGTAAATACAAAGCAATGAGGACTCCAACCTTATAAGGAAACACTTGACATTAAATACGGCACTACACCAAATTTTGGGAAAAAGTTAATTGATACTTTAAATAACATGGCAAATTTGAAAAAAAGTAGAAGTTGATGTGGTGTCAGTGAAAAATAGTAAAGAGACTGGACAGGGTAGAATATCAAGAGGTTGTAAAGTTTAGGCTCAGCATTTCTGCTGAACACAGACTGCAGAACTCCTGCGTAGTACCTCATTCATGAGACAATTATTAAACTCGACAAGGGCAAAGCTGAGAAAGCTTTAGAGAAAATTGTCTAAGAAATCTGTAACAATGCCTATGTAAAGAAAGGCAGGACTGGTCTATTTAGACTTCTTCATTTCAAGAACAGAAGATCAGTCTTCATCTTATTGTTCTGTTCTCTCTACTGGGAGACTACAATATACATCTTTACCTCTTTCAAGACAGCAGTATTGAGGTTGCCGAAGGCTGAAAGAACACTTTCCTCCTTCTGTAGTTAGCCTTGGTCTAAATGTAAGCTCAGACAAAGACTAAGTCAGAGTCAGCTCTGGGAAAAAGCTGTATCTCCACAACCACAGAAGAAATGGAACTGACTGTGTATTTGTGAATACTCTTGCCCTGAAAGAATTGTAGCCAATTAATGGACTAATGAGGAGAGACCTTGTATCTAATTACCATTTGGTAAGCTCATTACATGCCAGCATTAAAATACCTTTCAGACTGAAGGTCTGAGAGATTTATCTGGCAGACAGAATGCAAATCTAAGAGTTAAGCAACTACACCAACAGGTAGTTCTGAGTATCCAAGACTCAACTGTGAGAACCTGCCAGAGGTGAGTGGGGCACGTAGCGCAGAGGTACAAAGAGCCACATGGGTGCTGTAGAGGAAGAACTTGTCCAAAGGATGTACATGGTCTGTACAGGTTGACCACTGGGAGCTCCATGCACCAGTTCTGTGTTAAGATGAAGGTGATCTGGCACATGTCTAGCAGTCAAATTGTATCTGCATGTTAGGGAAGTGGATACGGCAGGAGGAAGGAGAGAATTAGCAAAGTGGTCTTCTAGCAACATGAAAACGTTGATTTTGTGGAAAAACTGGCTCACTGTATTTAGGCTGCCTCCATCAGTGTGGACCCACTATACCTCGCTTGCATGTCATCTTCTCTGACTTTGAAAGTCTCCACACCAAGGAGGCAGCTTTCTAATTTCCAGTCATTCCACCAGCAGCTCTGTTGGTAATAACTGGCTGACTCACCACATTTTGTAATAAGAATCTGCTGTAACAATTATAACTCTACAAAAACTAAGTGACTTAAAAAGAAAATGGTTCTGATGTATCTCCACTGAGACCATATAACAGTGTTCACACTGTTAATTTTATGGATGAATACAAAGCCAAAGGCAAGAAAACTATTTTCCCTTAAACTAGGGGAAAAAAAAAGAAACAAGACAAAATATCAGTAATCTTTTACTGGTGCTCCCCAGCTACTACAGCATGTTACCGCTTTTCATCTTGTAGTCCTTTATCCTGAAGCACTTTCTGAAAGTAAGAGAAATCAAGAATGACCTTCTGAGTGTAGCTATGTCCGGTGATTCCCTGATAGCTGTAGTGAACATGGCAGCAGTGACATACACTCTTTTTTAGCACCACTTATTAACCCTACAGAGACACTAATGTTCTCCTAATTACCTGATCTTTGAAAAACATTTTGAGAGGCTTTCCCTGTCCCCCTTTTTCCTGATTGCTATTTCTAAATCCTATTTAAAGGAAAAAATGCCTCTCCCCGATATTACCTTTTTCTCTCTTAAGAAAGAATTCCAACAGGAACATAATTTTTGCCTCCATATATCCAACTAACAACCATTACTGTCCTGACTTCAAAGGCATGTGCAATGAGAAATACATATTTTGTTACTGTTTTGAATATATTAATATACAGATATTTACAAGAAAGCCTCACAAAAGTTAGTGCATTTATGATATTCTGTAGAAAGACTGTTATTCACTTGCATTTATTTATCATTTTAGAAGGACACTGAAGGTTATTTTTTTATCTCACTCTCTCTATATAAAGTTACCATTACCAACAGTAATGTCATTTTTGTATTGTTCACAATAGATAAACTTTTATATTTATACTAATAACCCATCTTACCAATCAATCCCCCTGTGGTAGTTATTTCTATTAAAGAACTGTACCTCCTCAAAGGTTTTTGGGCTGGGGGAGTTACTAATGATGGAAGGATGCATGATCAGGAACAAATACAAGGCTGTGGTACCTGCAAATAGGATAAAAGTCCAAGATTAAAAAAAAAAAGTACACACAGACACATTTTTTTGGGGGTCATACCCGCAGATGGACTAAACCAGCTTTATTCCATTTCACTTCAGTGAGAGGATGCTGATTTATGTCACCTAGGAATCTGTGCTTTCTGTGCTTTTCAACTGAAGACATTTAAAGAACTGTAAATAGTTAACACAAACTGGGGTGTCAATGCTGAAATCTGGTTTTCACACTTTTAATAACTGTGTTTTAAAAATAATTAATGGTTTTTATCAGACTGTCACCAAAATAATTTAAAAATCTTGCACTCAGTAGCTATTGGGGATTGGTGAAGACGAAAGGAAGCATCTATGCAATTTTCTGATTACAGAGAAGAAAATGAACCATTAAGTTATTTTATAAACTACTGCAACCTTGCAATTCAAACTGTCCATTAGAAACTTCTTGACTTGAAATAAATGCCATGAAATAACAAGTTTCTATACACAAGACACTTGCAGGACAGATGAGAACTTGCAGTTAAGAATCTACACCATTTGAAAAACAGCTGTCCTTTCCTCCTCCTGCTTTGACAAGATCTTGTCAGTCTTGTTGATCTCTTTATCAACGTGTTACTCATTTTGACATTAAGCCAAAAAAATACGACACACACTTGAACCCTGCATTTTCAATGTATATTGTCTGTTGTTGTAACTTATATCATTAAACTATATTTGGATGATAACTGAAAATAAAAAAATGTTATTAAATGATCAAGATCTCTACACAGCAGTCTGAGTAAAAAGTGATTAATCGGTATAATTATTTGAACTTACACATAGCCTATCTTGTCGAAATACAATAAAATCTCACCAGTTTTCTGGGGTCCTACAACCAAGAATTTTGGTAATCGATCACAGGTTTTTTCTTTAGACCAGATATCTCTGTGCCGTTTGTCATCACAGGGATTCTAAAATGGAGAAGAACAATTAAGAATTTCATTGGTAATCACACCTGATAAGGTTCTCAAATTATGTTTATACAATTACTAAATTTTCATCAATGTACAAACATTCCTACCAGAAAATATTATTTTCTCTTATGACAGAAAACCATGTTATGTATTAAAGGACTATTTCAGTGATTCGGAAAGGTATTTGCAATGTAACCAGGCCAGAAACTGTATCTCTTAAGTGCTTTTTTTTTTTTTTAACGAGACATATGTATATAGTTGCCCCAGCTACCCAACAAACCCTGGGACAAGATGATTTCTCCTATGAAATGTCAGTATG